>NC_134045.1:10955604-11255604 GCF_965140245.1 Athene noctua
TTTGTATTACTGTTTGGTTCCTAATCCATCATCTTTTGATGTTTTAGGAGACACAGAAAAGGGTCAAGCAAATCGAACCACTAAGAACAAGGACGCCCATGTCTGTGGCAGGTGCTGTGCTGAATTCTTTGAATTATCAGATCTCCTGCAACACAAGAAGAATTGTACTAAAAATCAATTAGTTTTAATTGTGAATGAAAATCCAGCTTCTCCTTCTGAAACCTTCCCTCCTAGTTCCCCTTCTGATAATCCTGATGAACAGATGAATGACACAGTTAATAACACAGATCAAGTAGACTGCAGTGACCTTTCAGAGCATAACAAACTTGACAGGGAAGAATCCATGGATGTGGAGGCTTCCAGCATTAACAATAGCAGTAGCAGTTCCAAGAGTGTCAACAATAGTATTGCAAGCAGTAACAGCTCCACAATGGGTACCTCAGCTGTAACAACCTCTCTACCTCACATAGGGGATCTGACAACATTGGGCAACTTTTCAGTGATAAATAGTAATGTAATAATTGAAAACCTTCAGAGTACGAAAGTGGCAGTGGCACAGTTCTCACAGGAAGCGAGATGTAACGGCGCATCGAACAGTAAACTTGCTGTACCTGCCCTGATGGAGCAACTGTTGGCGTTACAGCAGCAGCAGATCCATCAGTTGCAACTGATTGAACAAATTCGTCACCAAATATTACTGTTGGCTTCCCAAAATACAGACATGCCAACATCTTCTAGCCCTTCTCAAGGTACTTTACGAACATCTGCCAACCCCTTGTCCACATTAAGTTCCCATTTATCCCAGCAGCTGGCTGCAGCAGCTGGATTAGCACAAAGCCTTGCTAGTCAATCTGCCAGCATCAGTGGTGTGAAACAGCTACCCCCTATACAGCTACCTCAGAGCAACCCTGGCAACACTCTAATTCCATCCAGTAGTGGCTCTTCTCCAAATATTAACATATTGGCAGCAGCAGTTACAACACCGTCCTCAGAAAAAGTGGCTTCAAGTATTGGTGGCTCACAGCTCAGCAACCCACCAGTATCAGCATCATCTTCACCAGCTTTTGCAATAAGCAGTTTATTAAGTCCTGCATCTAATCCACTTCTACCTCAGCCCACCCCTAGTAACTCTGTTTTCTCCAGTCCCTTGTCCAATATTGGAACACCTGCAGAGGATTTAAACTCCTTGACTGCCTTGGCACAGCAAAGAAAAAGCAAGCCACCAAATGTAACTGCTTTTGAAGCAAAAAGTAATTCAGATGAGGCATTCTTTAAGCATAAATGCAGGTTCTGTGCTAAAGTGTTTGGGAGTGACAGTGCCTTGCAGATTCATTTACGTTCTCACACGGGCGAGAGGCCATTTAAATGCAACATATGTGGAAACAGGTTCTCCACAAAGGGAAACTTAAAGGTCCACTTTCAGCGTCATAAAGAAAAATACCCCCATATTCAAATGAATCCGTACCCAGTGCCAGAGCATTTGGACAATATTCCTACAAGCACAGGTATTCCTTACGGGATGTCTATACCCCCAGAGAAACCTGTCACGAGCTGGCTGGACAGCAAGCCAGTCCTCTCCACCCTGACGACTTCTGTTGGCCTGCCACTCCCACCAACGATTCCAAGCTTGACCCCATTTATCAAAACGGAGGAGCCTCAGCCGATTCCCATTAGCCATCCTTCTGCTAGCCCTCCCTGCTCTGTCAAGAGTGACTCGGGAACAGCTGATCCCACATCAAAAATTTCCAATGGACTTTCTGATGAGGTAGAGGCTGGTGCTTTGCCTACCTCAAATGGCAAGACGGAAGAAAACTCTCAAAACACAAGCGCCGTCACTAATGTGAGCAGCTCCATGAGCTCACCGGCAGGAGACCCGGGCTCCAGCGGTGTTGCCACTTTTACAAATCCACTGATGCCTCTAATGTCAGAGCAATTTAAGGCAAAGTTTCCATTTGGAGGACTATTGGATTCAACGCCAGCATCTGAAACATCAAAATTGCAGCAACTGGTAGAAAACATTGACAAAAAAGCAACTGATCCTAACGAGTGTATCATTTGCCACCGAGTTCTCAGTTGCCAGAGCGCACTGAAAATGCATTATCGCACACATACTGGTGAGAGGCCATTTAAATGTAAAATCTGTGGTCGTGCTTTCACTACTAAAGGCAACTTAAAGACTCATTACAGTGTCCACCGTGCCATGCCCCCGCTGAGAGTACAACATTCATGCCCGATCTGCCAGAAAAAATTCACCAACGCCGTTGTGCTACAGCAACATATCCGAATGCACATGGGAGGGCAGATCCCCAACACCCCAGTGATGGAAAACTATCCCGAGTCAATGGAATCAGATACAGGATCTTTTGATGATAAGAATTTTGATGATATAGACAACTTCTCAGATGAGAACATGGAAGACTGTCCTGACAGCAGCGTGCCAGATACACCTAAATCTGCAGATGCATCACAAGACAGCTTGTCTTCTTCCCCTCTGCCCCTGGAAATGTCAAGTATCGCTGCTTTGGAAAATCAGATGAAAATGATCAATGCAGGACTTGCTGAGCAACTTCAGGCAAGCTTAAAGTCGGTTGAAAATGGGTCGGTGGAAGGGGACGTTTTGACTAATGATTCGTCATCTGTTGGTGGTGATATGGAAAGCCAAAGTGCTGGAAGCCCTGCTGTCTCAGAGTCTACCTCTTCCATGCAGGCCTTGTCCCCATCCAACAGCACTAATGATTACCACAAGTCACCCAGTATTGAAGAGAAACCAGTAAGAGCTTTACCAAGTGAGTTTGCCAATGGTTTGTCTCCAACCCCAGCTAACAGTGGTGCTTTGGACTTGACGTCTAGTAACACTGATAAAATGATTAAAGAAGAGTCTCTGAGTATGCTCTTTCCTTTCAGAGATAGAGGTAAATTTAAGAACACCGCATGTGACATTTGTGGCAAAACATTTGCTTGTCAGAGTGCCTTGGACATTCATTACAGAAGTCATACCAAAGAGAGACCATTTATTTGCACAGTTTGCAATCGTGGCTTTTCCACAAAGGGTAATTTGAAGCAGCATATGTTGACACATCAAATGCGAGATCTACCATCACAACTTTTTGAGCCCAATTCCAGTATTGGCTCTAATCAGAACTCTTCGGTTATGCCTGCTAATTCACTGTCATCGCTCATAAAGACTGAGGTTAACGGCTTTGTGCACGGCTCTCCTCAGGACAGCAAGGAAGCACCCTCTGGTCTAGTTGCTTCGGGGCCGCTGTCCTCCTCTGCCACGTCCCCTGTCCTGCTCCCTGCTCTCCCCAGAAGAACCCCCAAACAGCACTACTGCAACACATGTGGGAAAACATTTTCTTCCTCCAGTGCTCTGCAGATCCACGAAAGGACACACACTGGTGAGAAACCTTTTGCCTGCACTATATGTGGAAGAGCATTCACAACAAAAGGCAATCTGAAGGTACTTCTTCCTCTTGCTGTTCTTAGGTTTCATTTTCTCCTTGCTGGGGGTTTTTAATTTTTTACACCTGTTAGTGCTGCAAGCAGTGGTACCCCTGGGTATCTGCAGTGTGACAAATGGTGTGTTTAGTCAGCTCTGGTACACGTAGATGTCCTCTTGTTGAGTGCTTGTGTTGGCAGCTGATCTGAAGTGTGAGCTGTTTTTGATGCTTAATTAAAATTCATCTACCAGCAAAGACTATGTAGAGTGTGAAATGGAACAGCCAAATGATGGTAAGGAGTATTACCGGAGAAACGCATTTTGTAACTCACCTCTTTAAAAAGCGGAAGGTTCTTGAATGTGCTGTTTTTCATAACTATCATGTAAGATGATGAGTGTTTAAAAAAACTATTAACATAATTCTAGAACTAATGGGCATTACTTTAATTGATTATATAACTAACATTTCCTGCTGATATGTGTTTGAAAAAGCAAATATACTTAAGTTTTAGAACACCAGTTGAGCACTTTACTGTGTACATTTTTCTGTTGACAGAGTATTTCTCTAGAGGTTGCTGCCAGTAATGCGAGATGAATAATTACTTTCAGGCCATTCTGTCTACACACAAGGCTCTCCGATGAGCAATCAGTAAAGGATACTTTCTGCCTGTCTGAAAAGGACATTTATAGGGTAAAGGGTGTCAAATACAATACTTACCATTGCAATGAAAGTGGACATAGCAATTCTAGCCCTGAAAGCAGCTATCTGCAATTGACAGAATAACGTGAAGTCATTATAAACTAAATACGTGTAATAAAAAAAAAAGAGTAACAAGTAATGCATTGTTCAGCAGGAAAGCGGGGTATTCTGGGTAATGGTGATGGGCGAATCCAGAAGAAGTTTGTTTATTATTCCAGATGGGAAGCGGAGCCCTGCATCCACTACCTTTAGTGTGCCGTTCATTATGTAACAAGACTGGACATGTTCATGGACTGCTGCCTTCTCTGTGATCAAAATAAGTTTGAAATCCCTGTCAACCCCTATTTTTTTGTTTCTTCCTTTCTTTCCTTTCAGGTTCACATGGGCACTCACATGTGGAACAGTACTCCTGCAAGACGAGGCAGACGACTTTCCGTAGATGGCCCCATGACATTTCTAGGAGGCAATCCTGTGAAGTTCCCAGAGATGTTTCAGAAGGATTTGGCTGCGCGGTCGGGGAATGGAGACCCTTCCAGCTTCTGGAACCAGTACGCAGCAGCACTCTCCAATGGCTTGGCCATGAAGACCAACGAGATCTCTGTCATCCAGAACGGTGGCATCCCTCCAGCGCCGGGGGGCCTGGGCAACGGCAGCAGCTCTCCCATCAGCGGCTTGACGGGAAGCCTCGAGAAGCTCCAGAATTCAGAACCCAACGCACCTCTAGCTGGTCTGGAGAAAATGGCAAGCAATGAAAATGGGACAAACTTCCGTTTTACACGTTTCGTGGAAGACAACAAAGAAATTGTAACAAATTAGAAAAAAACTTCATAAATAACATTCCTGCAAATAATGCAACCTAGGGTTGCTTTTTTCAAACTGCAGGCTACAACTCTGCAAAGACTTTCTTTTGTACCATGGTCTACTTCTAGAGTTCTAAGAGAGCTTATTTATTAGTGATATAACCTTGCTTTGCAAACAAATGCAAGCATTAACTTTGGTCTCCTGTATTTTGAACTAAATACTAATCGACTAGAGTGCTGTAAACTTGCTGTAACATTTATGGCAGTTGCAAGTCTGTTCTGCTAGGTGATCTTATTCTGGCATTAACTTATTTTCTATATCCAGTTTAACATGAACTCTGATGCGATGCCTCAGTGATGCATTAGATCTCTAATAAAAATCTGTATATAAATGTACACTTTGATCCTGCTGGAAATTTTATCAGCAAACACATTGTTTAATTTTTCCAAACAGAGTTAAGAAAAGGACTGAGAGAATATAGACTGAACAGTGTGGGTCCTTTACACAGCTCAGTTTTTGATTTTTATTATAAAATTAAAACTGCTTTAATTTTTGTAGGTTTAACATTTTCCGTTTTGAACTGTTATTTGTATTGTGCTTTTTACTTGAGTCGTCTTAAATGTTAATACATTTCTGTACAGTAATAAGCACGCGGATTATTAGAGAAGATACTGAAGTGTTGTTTTGGTAGTTGAAACTGAGACGTAACATTTTGCCTTGTAGGTATGTTCATTATAGAAAATGTGCTGGACTTTCACAATGCTGCTAAGTATGGCATCTTGAACAACTTCCGTGGACAACTGTAGATGCTCCTGTATATACAATAAGACATCACTTTCATTAAAATGTACATATGTTCCTTACAAGACCAAGCCCTACTCCTTGACCAAGGGAACAAGTATAGTGTTTGTTTATTTTGTATTAGGTATTGGGGAGGGCAGGGGGAACCTTGGACTGTTACATGCACTTTCTCGGAAAGTTGAAAAGAGAAGAGGTCCAGTTTCTTTAACATTTAATACTTACTAACAGCAGAGATACTGTAATTTTACTCGAGTAATCAAATACATTTTTGCAACAGATAAAATTTGCTGTCTCTGTGTTTTTAAAGTGTACCTGTATTTAGTAATCACTTTGTATTATTTAGCCTTTCCCTTGGTTAACATGAACTGTCCAATGTGTGTGTTTATATTTGTAAGTATGGGTATACATATATGTATTGCATATTAATTGCTAGTATATTTTTCATACCCCCTAACAGTGGGAAATTTCTCCTTGACTATTCAACTCCTTCTCCTTATAAAATTGTAGATATTTTGGCATTTTTAATTTCTTTATAAAAAAAAATGCTGCTAGCAAAGACCTTATTAAGCCTAGGTAAGTTTCCTTTGAAGGAAATAATTTATCACATTTAAGGCTTGATTTGGTTCAAATGCTTTATATTTGATATTAATTTTATTCTATGAGATTGTATGTTTGTGGCATGCTTACGCTGCTCTATCTGTGTTAAGATGTCCACTTGCAAGCCTCTCTATATTATATGGGGTTTATAACTCGATGGAAAAAAAAAATTGCTTTGGCCTTGCACATGATTTGGCTTCCCTTTTGCACCTGCAGTTATCATTAACCTCAGTGGGCATTTGGCGAAACAGAATTCAGCCCAATATTTTCACCCAGTAGCGTTTTATCTCCTCATATTATTATTTATGGAAAATAAATCAGTTTGTCTGCCTTCAAATTTTGCCTTCAAAAAACCCAACAGGAATAACTGATTTTATGTTCATGTGAATCTATCTATATATTTTTAAATTCCAAAATTCAAGTATTTTGTGTTATGGGATTTTCTTTAATATCCGTGTCGGGGGAGTTGCTTGCCTTTTTAAACCAGAAGCAATCACTTTGCTCTTCCCCCTGGTAGTCTTAAATTGTAAGCTGGGCACCACAGAGGATTTAACACTGAAAAGCTGGGGTGAGAAATACTTTTCTTGAGGACTTTTACCCTTCACATGACTATGAATCCTTAGGAAAGTATTAACACTGTAGTCTGAATACCTCTTGGACTTCATGTCTTCAGAAGTTTTTCCTGTTCGAATGTGATGATTCATCTGGTACATGATATGCATTTTTGTTAACATGTAAATTGTACACTAGAGCCAGCTGGCTTGTCAATGTGAATATTTAAGAATTTCAAGTCACCTTTTGGTCTCAGAAAAAGGTAAATTAAACGGATTTTGATGATTTTATCAATGAAATACTAACTAATTCTCCTTTTAAACTGAGTTTAGATTTGTGCAACAGCAAAGCAAGGCAGGGTTAGCAGACCCCAGTGCTCTGGGAGGGTTTCCTTTGCGCGGCTTGAATTTCATTAATAGCCTCAACTCCAGCCCTCGGACCCTCTTCTCCCGTTAAAGCGGAGCCTTTGGGGGCCGCGGGCCCTTTCAGCCCCGCCAGCAGAGGGGCCGCGGCCCGGCCCGGTCCCCGCAGCCGCGCCCGGGGCAGCGGGCCTCCGCGGGCGCCCCGCTCCCGGGCGCCGGGTAACGTGTGCGCTCGGCGTTTCTCGGAAAGAGAAAAAAACCCCCCCACCACAAAACACTTCGGTAATCTTTCCAGCACCCTGGGGTTCCCCCTCGCCGTCCCCCTCGGCCCGCCGCCCGCGGGGGGGGCGGGGGCAGCTGGCGCGGCCGCTCGGCGCGGGGGGCGCTGGGGCAGCTTCCCCGCCCGCTGGGGGGGGCCGCGGAGCGGGCACCGGCCACCGCGGGGGGAGCGAAGCGGCGCGGGGCGCCCCGCCGCCCGGGGGGCCGCGTTTCCTCGCCCAAGGCCCGGTGCCCCCCGCGGGCGGCGAGCGACCCTCTTCTGCCCCGGCCTCTTAGAAGCGTTTCGCCGCGGCTGCGGCGGGCGAGGCTCCGCGGGAGCCCCTTTCCCCCGGCCGCCCGCCTGACTGCAACGAGCGAGCCCGGCTGGGCGGGAGCTCCCCTGATAAGCCGGTGCGCTCCGCGCCCTCCCCCGCCGGGCTCCCGCCGCCGTTTCACTGTGCGTCCCTCGCTACCGACTGCGCAGGTGGGTGCTGGGGGGGAGTCAGCCCTTCCCGTGCCTCCCGCTGCGCCGGGCTCGGCGGAGGGTGCCCGGTCTGGTACGCCCGCGCTGCGCAGGGGCTTTCCCTCCCGTTTCTCCTGCCGCCCCCGAACGGAGCTGCAGGCCGGGCCGCTGCCGAAGCCGGGGACACCGCCGGCGGGTGCTGAGGCCGCGCCCCGCGGGGTGCGGGGTCAGGGTGGGCGCGGGGCTCCCCGCCCCGTCAGGCGGAGCGCCCGGCTGGCCGCCGGCGAGCTGCCGGCGAGCGGGGGGGCGGGGGGATAATTTGCTCTGGAAATGCGGAATGTTAAATTTCCCGTTACTTGACACCAGACCGTGGGGACCGGGGGAAGTTACCTCTCCCCAGAGCTGTCTTCTGGCAAGCGCACAAAGGTGCCCGCGTCGCCTCGCAGCTGGGAGCCGCGCTACCTCGCTGCAATTACCCAGCGCAGGATTTCCTATTCACAGACATTGAATTAATCCTTATTCAAGAATAGATTTTTTTTTTTCTTTACAGTTTTGTTTGCGTGGCCGCAGTTTTCTCATTAGCAACAAAGTTTTCTTCGCCTGATTTTTTTTTTTTTTTTTTCTCTCCTCCTCGCCCATCAGAATTTTATCATCCATTAAAATAAAGCACGGGGGGGGGGGGGGGGGAAGGGGGTAGGTTTGTAGGTTTGTTCGTTGTTTTTTTGGGGTGCGGGTTTGTTTTTGTTTTTGTTTTTTTTTTTTCTTCTAAGCGCCAACGATCGTTCAGCGCATTTATTTAATCAGCCCAAGTAATTTTCTTCCCCCCAGAAGCAGACGTGATTTATTTAAAAATTGGGCTAATAGCGTGCGAAACTTCCCCGGTTGGGAAGAGCCGGCGGCGGAGCGGCCGGAGGGGTCCGGCCCGTGCCGGCCGGGTGAGCCGCGGGGCTGCCGCTCCAGCCGGGCGTTTTTGTTAGCAGACGGCCCGGGAATTTGGGGCTTTCCCCGAATACCGTAGGGAGGAGAGGAAGCGAGGACGTGGCGGCGACCGAGAGAGGGGAGCGGGGACGCGCCGTTCCGCCGCCCGCCGAGGGGGACGCCCGGCCCGCCCGCGGTGCCCCGGCCACGGCGCAGCCCGGCGGGTGGGCACTTCCCTGGGGCAAACCGCGTAGATGTAGCGGAGCAGAGGGAATGAAAGCCTGAGAAGGGCGTGGAGGGCTAATTAAAAGGACCTACTATACCAGCAGAGTGGAGAGAAAGGGTCAGGGCAGCACATCGGATGGGCAGGAATGAGGTTTGTCTTTTGGCGAGGCAGGTGTGAGAAGGGAAGGGGAGCACCAAACTGCTTGCCTTATTCCGTGTGCTAATGACGACCAAATCCTAAGGCCTTTTCTCAGGGTAAAGTCGGATGGGTTTCAGCGCTTCTTCCTGGACTGGGCTGTGGTTTGAGATTTAGGGAGAGGTTGTAAGTCTTCCCTGCTGTAGTGGTCAACAAATCTCTCCAGCCCTGCTTTGGAAAGAATATTTGCTGCTGACCATCAAAATGCAACAGTTGCTGCTTGATTTGACCTTTTCTTTGGGGCATAGTTCCTGCTTTTGGGAGTCCTGAAGTCACAAGCAGCAGGTTGCATCTTTGCAGGAGGCCAGTTTTACTTGGCAGGAGAAGGTGTGACTTTGTAACATGGCAGTTATTTTTTGCTGCCTCCCTGCCAGTCTTCAGTACTTCTCCAGCTTTATCTCTGTTTTTTGTTTTTTTTTTTTAATCGAAATAACATGTTTCTATTTGGTTTCCTTCTCCCATGAATATGAGTTGACAGAAGTTAAAATAATGCCTTGCAAATAAGTGGGTACAGTTATTTATACAAGCCGGAAGCAATATGTCTCTTAACTGCTGAGTTGAAATATAATGTCTTAAAAATTTCACATACAATATAGTCTCTTGTATAAATACCTATCTCTAGACAAAAACTTAAGGAGGAGTAGAAGCTTGGAAATATTAATCTTAATAGGAAAGAACGGGAATTGGAAAGTATGTAACTTCAGCTGAGAACAGAGTGACTGACAGCTGCATTTATGTTCTGTTTCCTGATTTGATATTTCTGGTTCTTACATCCAGGTTATAGCTATTATCAGAATGGCTACCATGACCCAGTCCCTCTGTCGCTACTGGCAGTAGCCTAGCAGATGCCTGGAAGGTGGCAAGTGCATGATGATTCTTCCTTGAGAAGATCTCCTTGTTCCAGGTACATGGGGTACTGGGGGGCCCTGAATCACATGTGGTGGCTGGAATATTTTACAGGTAAGTGAGGTGTAAGCTTGGCAGTGATTAAAATTAAGTTTCTGGCTCAAATTATATTATAGTTTTGTCCTAACATGAGTCTCTTGCTTGGGTTTCCATTTTATCTTCTGTTTCTCTTGAGACGTATTTTTGAATCCAGAGGCAAAATCTCTTGATGATATGGGAGGAGGAGCAGTAGAGTGAGAATGGGAGACCAGGAAAGAGGTTTCCTTTAGTGCTGAAATCTGTCTAGCACTGAGAGCTGGTGAATAGCATGCACTGAAGGGTTGGAGACATTCTCCACAATGCTGTGCATGCTGTGTGGGGCCAGCATCTTGGGTGCAGCTGACACGGAGCATATGGTATACCTGTGAGAATGCCTACTGGAGAGTTGTAAAATAAGGAAGCACTATCATCTTCCTTTTTTTAGCAGTTAACTAATTAACTCAAATTGCAGCCTTTTCTTAACTTTCAGAAGTTACTGTCACTTTTGGAAAGCAGTTTAAATTCAGGTTAGATGAGGACCAAAACCACGTCCATACCCATGTTAGACTTTGTCGCTAGTGGTAATAAGGAAGGTCCTCACTGGAACGATCAGCCCTGAAACTCCTGATGTCATTTCATTTCAAAATGAAGAAGTCTCTCCATGTTGGCAGACATTCGCATTATCTGTACAGACAGCTCTCTTGACCAGGGCAGTGCTGAAGTGCAAAGGTCTATTTTCATTATTTAAAGGCCTTAAAAATGCAGCATCACAATGTCAGGTGGGTGTAGCAGAAGCCCTGCAGCACCTGGCATCAGGTGGTGCAACACAAGCAGTATTCAGAATTGAATATGGAAAGCAAAAAATGGAGTAGTCTGGCACACTGTCACAGATTTAACCCCACTGGTCACTACTTCCTTTCTTTTCCCCATCTTTTCCATGAAAAATAATTTCAAAGCGGAGCCAGTGAGACTAACCAAATGAATCACGTTGAGATTTTTTTTTTTCAAAGCAGTGTCTGTTTTGAAAATGAGCTTCCTTTGGCAGTGAATAATTCTAAATTGCTTTCCTTTCATTGGGATTTTAAAATGTCAGTTAATACATACTGAAGCTAACATTTGTTTCATATGTACAATAACTAAGTGGATAATCGTGTTCAATGCTAAATGTGCATTCATATGAACTCCTATCTTTCTGTTGGCTAGAGGATCCAGAGAATAGCAAATTATATAGAGAGAGACAGCAGATTTCAGAGGTTTATGTGTCTGTTTACTTGTCTAGACTGAGTACCAAGTCCTCTCAGCAACTTGTGTCAGAGCTGCTGCTGAGAACGAGGCTCTTTGTGATGGCTAGATCACTAGTTAGCTCAGTTATGGGGGATCTCTTAATACTAGCATAGACCTCTGGTGCTGATACATGTAAACTAATTTAACCCCCTGCTTAAGTCAGCTGAACTTGTTCTAACACTGATGAATGAATGAGTGCTGCACAGACAATTTCTGTAACAGTGTCTGGCAGTTTAAGGTGTTACTGTCTTTCCCTTTCAGTCCAGATGTTTATTTCTGTCCACTGAGACTTCCTCCCCCTTCCATATTTGAATGGGTGGCATAGATCACATAAGTACTCTTTATTCATATCACTACAGAGTGATTTCTTATTTGTTGAAAAAGACCGTAAGATAGGGAAGTGTCCAGAATGTACGAGGCATGTTCTCAAAGCTCAAGGACATCATCTTACAAAAGGAGATTGAGCCTATGTATCTGTGAGTCAGGCAGAAAAGAATTCATAAAGCTGTAGCTCGTTTGAGCCAGAATTTCCTGAGATGTTGCCTTCCAAACCAAGCCTCCTAAAGGGCCAACTGTCTACAAAATAGGCTTAGCTTAAAATGCCACCACAGGCATTTTTAAGATACTATATCTGACTTTGCACTGAAGCAGAGGGAGAACACTCCATAATTTGTCCTGTTGTGACAGAACATAGGAGTAACAGCTTAAAAACACCAAGGCTATTACTTCAGCAGTCTCATTACTGACATTAGATAGTCACCTAGAGTCACTTTTCTTGCTTGACCTATACAAAAAAGTAGACTGGGCTTTTGTGTTCTCTCCTGGATTTGAAGAAGTTATTAAACCAATTCTCTCTTTCCAAAGCTGTATGCATTCATGCTGGCATCCTCAATAAAGCTGGGACACAAACAAAAAAGCAAACGAACCAGTCACAATAGCATTCAATGCACTTAAACTTGGAGGAAATGAAAATCAATATTTGTCGAATGGAGGAAAAAGGTAAAATGGACTGAGGAAAAATGTCTGGCTTTCTTAAAAGCAATTAGTGAAAATGAAAAGTTGACAGCAATACTGAAATTTAATTCCTGCATCGGTGATGTTTGCACATGTTATTTTGTTGTTGCTTTCACCCGCTATCTACTGATGCACGTACTAGCTCGATGCACACATATTCTTTTATTGTTAGTTCTGTTGAATGGAATTTATTACATCTTAATTGAGCGTGGTTTGGAACCTTGGAGGCTTATGTAAAGGTTTCACTTGTGGTTAAAGTGTGAGGGGCTAATTTAGGAAATGGAAGTTTCATCCTTGGCTCTGGGCACGTGTTGCCTTGGGCAAGTTGCTCTTGATGTGCTTTGTAAAATGATGCCAACAATAGTTCCTTACCTTTAATTTCGGTTTATTTTGGATATTTAGATGTGGAACTGTTCAGATTGGTCTTTTACAATGTGTGTATGTCATACATGTCTCCTATCTTGGAATATAAATGCTTATGAAATATTCAATACAAAACAGCTATTTTGAATTTCAGCATCTATCAGAACACCTGGAAGTGCTCTGCTGGTAGCTCAGGAACACATTTGCCACTTACCAGGTGAAGTTTAAAAGTGAATGCCATGTTATACATGCTTACATTTTTACTGTATTTGCAAAAGGTCTCAAGATACTGTGTTTTTGCTGAACTACTGGATGTAGCCACAATCTTTCAAAATTTTCCATGTAGGCAGAATTTCCCTTTCTGAGGCACAGTATAAAGAAATAGTAATTATATTTGCTGCCTTGCAGACAAGTACCTGTAGTTGATTTCCAATTTCAGTGATACTTATCACAGATAACTTTCAGCCTGGACTGCAGGTAATGAGTTCTCTTGTTATATTCCCTGTGTAAGGAAAAAAAAAAATGGTAAAACAAAGTATATGGAATTGTAAAGGTTATATTTAATTACAAGAAAAATGCTGGATGATGTACAGTATGACAGTTTAGGGTCAGACTTGTTGCCTTAGTGACTTCCTGATTGTTTGAGGGTAGTGTGTGAGGTAGGAGGGAAGATGTGAAAGGGCTAGTGCCGGTATTGTGTAGTGGAGAGCACACTGCAATAAAGTGTGCAAACTGGAGTCCTCTGCAGCTGCTGGTTTTGGTGCAAGTCTTTGTAATGTTCCTGATGCTCTTTGTTTTCTCCCAGAGAGTATGTATCTCCACGTATTGTAGAAAATTACAAGTAACAGGCACAGTAGTGCAGCCATGTGTTGAAATGCAGCTGCAGGTATGTCCATTGTCTGCTCTACTGCTGAGCACTAGCAATGATTATAAAGACAGGAAATATTTTTGGACCCTCTGAGAGATTTTTCTCTGTTTGACCAATTTGCTCCTTATAGCCCTACATATGGCAGTGACAATCTTTGCTTTTGAAAGGGTAGCTCTGGGTTTTGAAACACTGGCCATAGAAGTCAGCAAGTTCTGTTTATGTTTAGATGTTCTTTCCCCAACTGTCTTGCAGAGAAACATAACAGAGTGAGTTTCATTTTATCAGGAGTCTGAAGTAACTGTCAACTGAAGTCTGAAGTCCTGGCTTTATCTACTGCTCATCTTGAAGGGCTTTCTTTTTATCTGAAAATCAGATATTGACAACAGTAACAACAATAAGAACAGGAGAAATAAAGAATGTGGGCAGCAATTTCCACCCAACACACACATACCTTTCTTGTAACTTGGCCTAAATTTCAAGCTTACTCAATGATTTATTTTACTATTTTGATTCATATAATGTTCAACTTAAACCATCCCAAAGAATCATGATTTTTAGAAAGTGCTACTCTGTCTGAAAATCAGTCTTTTAAAGCATGATGACACAAAGTCACTTAAAATCATGGCCCAAAACCCATGAGAGTGGACAGTTACAAGCTGACATCCTAGACACACACTGAGATCATCCTAATGCCTGCCCTGTCTGGCCAGCAGTTTTCCTCCAGAAAAATATATATTTTTTTATTGTTATCAAATGAAAGCAATTAGTTTGTTGTTTGATTAGTCTTTATGTGTACAAGCAGGGGGGGTCAGTGTGCTGATAGAGCCATGATGTAGTAAGGCTCCTGTAGCTGACACGGAATGGGACTGTGGGAAGATGTATGCAGTATTATTTAGCCCTTTGTAGAGGGCCAAATCCAGGCTGCTGCATTTCCAGATAAGTTTTGGGGGAGATTCAGCCATAAGTGGATGAATTTAACATACAATTTGTTACTGTAGAAGGCTCTAAAGTAGCAGGGAGTCCTGTGGTGATGTGATATGTCTCTCTCTTGAGGATTAGTAGTTGTCTCTTGCCTTCCTCCCTTCCTCCCTTCCTCCCTTCCTCCCTTCCTCCCTTCCTCCCTTCCTCCCTTCCTCCCTTCCTCCCTTCCTCCCTTCCTCCCTTCCTCCCTTCCTCCCTTCCTCCCTTCCTCCCTTCCTCCCTTCCTCCCTTCCTCCCTTCCTCCCTTCCTCCCTTCCTCCCTTCCTCCCTTCCTCCCTTCCTCCCTTCCTCCCTTCCTCCCTTTCTCTCTCTCTCAAGGGTTAAGGCTCTGTGTAATGTTGGCAGTTACTGGAAAAGGTTCTAGCAGCAGTAGAGCTGGTGAAAGATGACTATTTATAGAAAACAGTAAAGTAAAAATAAATTCAAGATTAAATATCAGTACCTACCAGCTGTAGTACCTTTTCTTCCTCTCTCGGTAAGTAGTAAAATCAAAGCATAATTTGGAAAGGATCTCTGCTGGAATTGGAGAAACTAGTCTATTCTTCATGCTAAAGGAAAGCTGAGATGTTCATTTACAGGATGGTATTTCCTCAGTCTCTGCAGAAACAGCCCCTAGTTGGGGTTAGTGGCTTACATGCTGTAGAAAGTGAGATTTTTCTGCTTGGGTGACATAAAATCTAAGCTTTTCGTCTCTGGTGGTGAGTGGACATCCTGAGTCTTTCCAGTGCTACCATAACGTCCTAAAATGATGGGATGTCTGTTAGGACAGATCTCCAGTACAGGAGACTTTAGAATGGCTGAAGTTCAGTAAAATGGTTCAGTCTACCCTGTCAGGGTTCATAGTGCCAGAAGTGATGTGCAAAGTTGCTTTTGGCTACAGCACTGGCAACTATGGAAATTCCTTGAATGAGTTTGTCCTAAATCAAGGGTTGGTCTCATCTTGGTTCTCTTCAGCAAACCAGAGGTACAGAGGTCTCGGGTTATGCTCTGTATTCCTCTCTTCCCAGAGCCTAGCTTGGACTCTGTTTAACACTCTCTAATTTTTCTGTTGGTGGAAATAGTTAATCTAAGCACTCTGCACAAGTCTTAAAAAACTGCTTTTAGTTCCCTACATCAATTGACTTTTGATATATGGTTTTCTTCTTTATTTCTTCTTCAAAGACTTGTGGGTGTAGCACAGTCCTTTTAAATGGATGAATTTTGGTAGAGGAAGTTTTTGTTGTCTTCTGATTACACTACAAAAGGGGGTTGGCAGGGATGGGCAGTTCTGGCAGATTTCGTTTTTTATTTCTGAGGAGGGTGAGAGTACAGTGGCTGCTAGTAGCTGCTGAGCCTTTTGCAAGTCTCATTTAGTTACTATTCAGTGTCTTCTTCCTTCTGTTCTTCAATGTTTCTAGGTATTTATGGTTGATTTTTCCGGAGAAAGATATTAAGTAAGAAACTTTTCATAGTATGTGTATGTGAAGGGCTGTGGGTAGAAAGGGGTAAATTTTTCCTGGGTTATGTCCGATAGAAGAACCTTATGCTACAGTTTCTGAGTGAGAAACCTACATTAACATCTGGGAGAATCAAATAACTTAGGCCTCATTCATGAGTGCTTCCTTCCTGTTCCTTCATCTCATACTGTTCAGTGTTCATTTTTAATGCCATTATTGCTTGCCTGTGTTAAAATATCTTTAAGTACCAGATTTCTCTGGATTCATTTGAAGAGCAGTAATGCCAGTTTAAAATAAATGAGAGAGAATTCTAAATCATATTCCAGAGGATCTTTTTCAGCAAAGGGAGTGTTGATTCCAGAAGAGTTTATGTAACACTTCTGAAAATCTGGACAAGTCATTGCAAAAGACTTGAAACAGAGTGTTAAACTATTTAATAGTGGTCAAATGCTGCTACCAAATTTAGTCTTTACTAAAATCAGAAATGTTACATCCTTCTGGTTCAGTAATAAACCTACAGTGACTCATCAGGGTGATGTTGCGGCTTTTTCCTTTGCTCTTATAGAGCACGTTATTGATCAGACTGTGAAATAATACAACAGCTGAAGCTCAGGTAGCAAATATGCATTGAATTGATCTCCCTTTACTAAGCCTCCTATATCCCAGCATTATTTATGGCAGAAGGATTGAGTGTGGAAAATAACTTTGATAAATACCACCTCGTAGCACCTGTTTAAGTGATGGGAAAGAAAGCACTCCCTAGTTTGTTAACTTTAAGTATTGGGAGTAGAAGTGATGTGCACATAATAATATTATGATTCATACAAACCACTTTTCAACCAACTCGATATATTTCATTACCTTCTTTCCAGCAGAAGTATTGATTTTTGTTTTGTGGTTTTATAACACAATTTCAAGGCTGTTGTAGTTTAATGAGCCATGTTCTTATGATGTTTAAAAAGATTTGAAGCATTTGTTGAAATAAATATTATGGATTGCCCATCTCTTGTCACCTCTTCTTTCTCTCACCCGTATAAACCCAGCGTAAGAATGAATAGGGCAGCCAGCTATGTGGCTTTTTGTGTTTGAGATCAAAGTGCTACTGGAGAACAATAGCAGGCCACACTTCTGTGTTCATGACCACACACAGCAGCACCTGCAGAGCAGTAAAATGTCATTGTTGCTTCTGCAGTTTGAGCACAGAGGAAGCACCACTGAGGTGGCAGATGATTCTAATAATACTTGATGTGAATTGATGGGGAAGGAGGACCATAACACAGAGGGCTTTTTATTATAAGCCTTGACTTCCCAAGCTGTGAACAACAGAATACTGCACCTGTGGACTGTCTTCAAGTCAACCATTATGGAAAGTGACAGATTTTATTAACTTAAGGAAGAACTTTTCAACATGGGAAATTTGTAGTTTATTTTGGAGACATGAAGAAAAAAAGCAGAAGGATATAGTACATATTTCCCACTGCTTATACTTTTCTGGTGTGCTTTGCTCTTTTTTGAATGTGCTACAGTAGAATCACAGGGGCATTATTAGAAAAAAAAAATCTTTAAAAAAAGAGAAAAAGATGAAACAAGCTATTTGGGACTCTTTTTTTTCCCCACTTCTACCCATTGCTTCATGCCTTATATTAGATGAACAGTGGCATTAGCAGGAGAATAAATATATTGGTTGAAGAGATACGTGTGTTAGTTTTAAGAGCTGTTCAGGGTGGTTGAAGCATGGGAGGAAAAATAAAGTTGGTGGGAAAAACCTTGAATTGTCCATCATAAGTTATTTATATAAGGAATGGTCTACGTGCAGTCAGCTCCTCCCCTGTGCATCCATTTGTGGGAAGGTTCTGGGATGTCAGGGGCTGGACATGAGGGCTGCAGGACCGTACTGTTGTCAAAGGCATGTGCAGGTAAACGGAGCTGACATACGTTTGGACAATACAGAGTTTACTTTCAACTCCAGACAGCTCGGTTTATCAGTTTTATTTACAACGGCAAAGCATCACTGCTTGAAGACATCATCTCATATTTCTGTTCTGGGATTGTGACAGTATATCGCTCTGGTTTTCAGAATGAGATAGAAGAGCGTCAGAATTTCTTTGTTCACTTACACTACAGGGCACATGATGGCTAACACAGAGATACTGCAAAAGCTGGAAAGATTAGATGCCCAGTGGCCTAATACTAGAGTGATTCCTACCTATACCTTAAATTAACAAAGTACGGGATCTGATTTATCTAGAGTTTTTTTCTATTATTTTTATTTAACAGAATGTGTGGCTGTACTCTGACTTTATTAAAGCTGCAGTGATTTGTTAGGCATAGACACAAGCCTCTGGTACCCTTATGAATCCAAGCACATCCAAATCTTTGTGTAGGTGCAATACCCTGATGATGATATAATTCAGGTTGCCTTAAAAACAGAACACACATAAGAAGGGAAATCAATATGAGCATTTTATTATCTTCATATGTATATAGCTTTTACAGTCAGTTTTGAAGGAATTGTAGAAGTTGCAATTCATGTAATATTTATGGCTAAGAGTTGACAAATCAAGCATAAAGTCAGCTGGATCATGATTATTAGCTAAAAGCATGGTGCTTTCTGGTGATTCTTTTTGTTCTAAAAATAAGCTCTGGATGAACTGAAAATCATTTTGCAGGAAACACTTAGGTAAAGTGATCATGCAGAGTAGTTGGTGGAATATTACACTTTTCATTTGCACAAACAGATGGTAAGCTTGGCCTTAGATTTAATCAGGGAATGACAGACAGGTAGCACTTTTGTCTATTTCAGATGGAAACATCAGAGAGACAGAAACTGCTTCATATTCAATAGCCTGTATACCAGGTGAGAGAAATATTTACCAGATATTCATATGATCCTTGGTGTTACTTTAACTTACTATTATAATTAACTTGTGCAAGAAAGCTGCTGATTTATTTAGTCAACTGCAAAGACTTTGGTCTGATGTATTCTCTTCTCCTCCTTTTCCATTTTGGCAACGTATATAGCGATCCAGAACACACAGAAATGTGGCTGTGAATAAACTTGTGAGGAAATAACTGCCTTAACAATTCAGGATTCATGGATCTCTGACCATATTCTTCTTAGCTAATCTTTTAGATAAGATTTTGATATCAATTGTTTCTCTTTCTCCTCCCCAAACATAATACCTGGTAACCTAAGCACATACAATCTGTTTCAGAAGAGAGATTCAAGCAAGTGCAGCCACTGGTGTGTTTTAATGTCACTGCAGAGATTATGTTACCTTCCTAGAAACAAAATCTTTTTTTCTCCCCTTCAAATGGAAGTCCCCTGATACCCCTGTCAGAGACCATTTGTTATGCAGAGTTTTGTGAAGCAATCAAAATTAATTCACAGTGATCTTTTCACCCAGAACCCCCAGCTTCAAATAATGGGCTTTCTCAACAGGTGCTCATTGTGGCAGTTTGACTCCAACTTGCCAGACTAAAGATTTTATTCTTTAGCCATATTTAAGAATAAAATCCTCAGCTTGTAATTTACTAATCTTAAGCAGCTGCCCAGGAAGGCACACCTGCTTAAAAGAATGATGTCTTGTGTCTTTGGGATCTGAAACCTAAAGATGTTTCCATATTTGTCTATTTCTGCACTTAATAAAATCTCACGTACAAGTCACTAGAAAACCTGTCCAACAACAATGCTGTGTAATACTGTGGTCTTCTTAGGAATCTGTTCTGTTTATTCTTGCAGAGGAGCAAAATTCCCTCTGAAGACAAAACAAGATGCTTTGATAATCTTTTTTTTCTTTCCCCTAAGTTAGGATTTGTAGTAGGTTTCATGGTGAAATGAAACAGAAGTAAAATCAAACAACTGTTTTAAAGGTAGTACTAATAGTCATTTTGACTGTTGAGAACTTTGACAAATGTTTCCTCAGCTCTTGCAGGCACTGTTTATATATGTTTCATGTGAGCTTCAAAAGCAAAAATCAAAACCATACTTTTTTTTTAATATTGAATGTCCTTGGTGGGAAGGAAAGAAAAAAAAAAAAAAAAAAAGAGAGAGGATAACTTGGTTTGGTAAAAGTGCTACAGAATATATATCAGCAGAAATACCTGCGCTGTTGTTGGTACCAGTATATCATAATATTCCTTTAACTGTACATAGCCAGGTAATTAATGAAGTTTGTTACCAATAGAAAGGTATCCCTGTGGAGGGTAAAGCCATACTAGTCAAAGCACATTTACACTACTATAATTGTAGTAGGAAATACTGTTGTCAAAGCTGTTATCGTAAGAAGTGGCTTTAAGCTATAACCACGTCCAAAATACTGCACTAAATTGTACGTATACAAAACAGTATGTTCAGCTGGCTTCACCACACAACTCGGGATGAGAACTTCAAGGAACATCAGTGTAGTATCAGAACATAAGTAGCTGCAAAATGGGTAAAAAAGGGACTTAAACCAATTGCTAAAACTGTATTTCTGGACAGGGTCATTGGCACTTTTATGGTATTTAAGGAAGAAAATCTTTGCCTGAATTTGTTTTGCTTTGTATGTCACCTTTAAGATTAGACTTAAGAACTGCCAGGAAACATTTGCCTTTGTATAGCTGTTATTAGTCATTGATTATATTGATGATAGTACTGCTGTAGGTTGAAACTGGGGCCTTTGACATCGCCCTCCATTTTAGAAGTTAGTAAGAAGTCATTAAGCCCCTTTATCGAACCAGGTAGCTGAAACAGTGGGGCCTCCAACAAACCGCATACACATGACGCTGCCCAAAACAAAGACACACGTGAGGCCTCTCAGACTGTTGCAGACAGAGGGGCTTTATAGAGTGTTGCTTTAGCACAACTGTTTGAGGGAACAACGCAGGAAAAACAGCTTGTAAGGAGAAAGAAAAAGCAGTAAAAAAGCATCAGCTAGAACCACATGAACACTGGTAGCATTTACTTGAGAAAAGTGTCAGAGCTTTTTAAGTTAAATGCTGAGAAAAGAAAGCTTAGAATTAAGAGAACAGAAACCATCTCCAGCTGTTTAATTCCTCTTATGTTCAGGGAAACAGGATTTTGTTTGTGTCAAAGAGGGAGCTGACTTTATCATCAATTTCTAATGGAAAGAGAGTGCCCTACATGTTGGCTTGCTGCTCAGGTCAAAAGGGGGTGATACTGCTTTTTATTTCAATAGCACCATTTATTTAGGACTCTCAAAATATTCTATAAATGTAGATATTGGACAACACTAGTTTCCTTAAAGTAGACAGATATCATTTTACCTCCTTAGCAAAGTAAGGGACTTTGCTAATAGGATTTTTTAAGCAGTTTGCCAAAATTCAGCAGTGACTTGGTCACAGAATTAAGAAGGGAATCTAGGGTCCTGATTCCCTTTTTATTCATACTGTTATAAATCAGATATTAGCAAGAGGAGTCATGTTTCTGTGGCTGCAGAACCTGGTTCCCCAATATAATTATGAATAGAATCAGACTCCTTCTGGAGCTCAGTGAAATATAGAAGTCCTGATGCTCCCTTGCTCTTGATACACTGTCTCACAGTGTAGGTCACTAGTCATACATCCTTGTGTGAAATCTGGAATATAACAAATGTTTGTACTGTACTATATTTTTTTTTCCAAAGCTTTATAGAAAACAGTGAAAGTAAAAGCCTTGTCCCATGATCTTTAATGTTGGTAAGGGACGTAAGGAGTATGCTGTGAGCATCTAGTTGCCACTCAGTTGCTCATGTACTTATTTATAGCACTGACATAAAAACAAACTGTTAGTTAATAAAATTACAAAAATGGTATTTCGACCTTTTCAGATTTCAACAATTTCCACAGATATGGGAAGGGGGAATTCCTGGGTGATGATACAACTTGCCTAGAAACATCTTGCAGAAGTGGATTTGAATCTCCTGAGTCCGTCTAGTGTGTAATTCAAAAGAGCATCTCACATAGATTGATGATCGCAGGTTCTAAAGCTTTTCCTTTCTTTAATGCCAGTTATTGTTAACAGAAGATTTAAAGCGCTGGTTGAAATGTGTCTACAATATTTATAAAATGTCACACACTCAAACATCTCTTTACAAGTCTCGTCTGAAAAAAAGTTATAGTCCAAAATTGAGATTTAAGAAGCTAATTCACTCCACAAGCATCTCACACTTGTTCTATACAGGAGATTTAAAATTTTGTTCTCTATAGAGCAGTTCTAACTTTGTTTCTTCCAAAAATAAAACAAATCAGCCCCAAATACTTCTGACTGAAGGAACTGGTTTAGTTTCATGCTGTATCAGGAATAAATCTCACTCTAAGTTGAACATGGCTGTAAAATTGTCTGAAAAGTGGACTTTAAAAGTCATCATCACATCAAACAGTACAGGGTACACAGTTTTGCAAATGTGAACTCTGATCTACAGTGGATCTCATGTGGATAATCAGGACGAAGCTGTTTGCTACTTTGAGAATACAGCGTGCTTTGGTTTGCTCTCTGCTCCTGCACTATCAGATGCCAGTGCATTCAATAAAGTATGTAATTCATTACCTGCCAGGGTTTCTTAGTATCTTATGTTTAATTGTGCTGGTTTAATGAGTTCTTGCAAAGTTTTTCAATGCAGGAAGGGATTGCTTAGGCTACCAAACTAAATACCAAAACATTTGTGCCTTATACGTTTGTCTGTGTGAGGAAAATATTACTAACCTGTGAAGCACACTAAATAATCCTATTGAATTACATAAAAGTATTTGTACCAATGGAGAATCATCCATTTATATTCATGTTTTCAGCCGTACTAAGTAAGATTTTTACACGCTTAACCTGAAAGCATATCCAGTAGATTTTTGAAAGCATGAAAGCAGGTGAACAAAGTGGAACACTACATAAATACTCTTAGATAATTTAGAGCAGCAGAGGAAACTACACTGTAGCAGCATATCCATGTAGAGGTAGAATGGTATTTTGAAACCAGGTAAACTTTGCATAATCTCTTCTTTTTACCATTAAAAAAAATCATATTGCTGAAGACTTAAAAATCATCTAAAACATAAGCAAACAATGCAATGATTTCATCTTAAAGCTGCTAGCGGTATGACTTACCAGCTGTTAGATGTATGTATTTGATTCAATGGAATATTTAACTTCAGTATAGGTGACTGGTTTATTGCTGTTGGTGGTGTAACTGATTACTCTGTTGCTGTTCAAAATGTGAATAAGCTGTGTGCTTATCTACTACTCTACCCATTTTGAGGCTTGGGAAGTGAAGAAGTTAACTGCTGTCAAGTATTACTGTGATACAGGTGAAAAATACAACTCTTTTCTACTTACTGAATTAGTCACTTGTTCTTCCTCTTCTCTCTCCATGTGGCTTTAAAACAAAACATATTTCCCACATTCTGTGTCACCTTAGATGCCACCTTCTCTAGTCTTCAGAACTACTTACTTTCTCGGTTTCTTTTTTGCTATAGTTTCTTTTACCACAGAGAAAATTGAGGTCAATTTATGTAAACAGTGTAGGGAATGTTATGGTTTTGGATGGAGGACATCCATGGCATCAGTCACATTCAGACCTGCAGTAAATTTCTGGCTTCATGGTGGAGTGTAGAGGGTTTTTATTGGCATTGAGACTTCACCTGAAAAGGGAAGTGAGCATACATTTGATTTCAACTGTAATATATTACTTTCATGCTACTTAATGGACATTTTCTGAACTTTAATAGACATTTTCAGACTTTTTCTGAAAAATAATCTTGTATGTGTACATAAGCCTGCTGTTGTACTTATTAATTTGAAGATGGGGGCATTCCTACTCAGCACATTTAGTTGAGTACGAAGGGTGTTACCTCTCTGGCAGCCCTGGCACCCTCTCCTTTGCCTGGCCTTGTGGCTGGACAGAGCCCAGCATAGCTGGGGCAGATGGAATCTGAGAAGCCCTGTGGTACCGTGCAGGGTCCCCAGGCCATCCTTCTGCAGTGTGCCTGCACACCAGTGTGCTAACCATCAGGGGGAAGGGGTGAGGTTCCCTTCCTCTGCTTGCCTCTCCTCACAGCCGTATGCAGAGAGACCCTCTTATGTTCCTGGCTGCTAACAACATAACTATTGACTGTAGAATGCTCCTCAGTAGTTGAATTCACATCCATTTTTCTTTATGAATATATATACACAAAAGAGTAACTATCTTTAAAAATATTATTTATCTTGTGAAGATCTTCCAGTATGTGAGTTACGGTGCGTTAAATTCAACAAAACTGTGTTGACGTAACCCTGTTTCTTTACTTGCATAAAATGTAGTGAGAGGTTGTTCTGTCAGGCTACATGGATATCATGAGCTATGTTGGCCATTTCTAAGTATTCACTGGGTCTGAGGCCATTTTGTTAAGAATTCTCATTAAGGTCTCTGGCATGTCATGTGAGTAGGTATGCTGGGATGAATATGTGAACTCCTGGCAAATAAGAACATTGCAGGTATGAGTTCTTTTATAAAGCTTGTTTGTTTCTTGGGTTCTTACATTTCTGTTTTCTTTATCAACAATTCTGATGATTTAAGGACTAAAAATAACATGCTGCTCTTCCTTTTAATAATAATTTAGATTATTTATTTCACAGCTGTCAGAATATCCCAGGACCAAGATATTAAAATACAAATACACTAAGAAAACACCTGACTTTTGTGTTTGGAAATGTGTATCTCAAATTCTAAAATTAAATTTTCTGATTCATTTGTTCTAAGATACTAAATTAGATTAATTAATTTCCTCAGCTAGTACCCCATATAATATATGAGGTGGAAATATGGTGTAATAATTTATATTTTGATGAGGTTACCCCACCTAAGAACTTCAGATCTTAATGATGATTCTCAGATGGATAAACAGAGATACATTCAAATTCTCTGCCTCCATTTTCCATGTGTTTAAATAACAATAACTTCCTGCCAAGGGAATTGTAGTTACTTGTACAAAAGACCAAGTGTGCAGTAACATGTAAATTAGGACATATTCATTAAAGTCAAACAGACTGAGAACCTGGACCAAAATATTTTTATTTACTTTTGAGAGAGAGAGAGAGAGAGAGAGAGAGAGAGAGGATGCTTTGTATGCCTTGATTTGAGCAGGTGGTTGGACTTGGTGATTTCCAGAGGTCCCTTCTAACTGAAATTCTTCTATGATTTGAAATGTATGGGTAGAAGCAATATTAAACATATTAAAGACAGTTATATGAATGTTTCAAAAATAAGGCTAAGGTCAGGCAAAAGGGAGGGTCTAGGTTGCTGTCTTACAAATTGGTTTGTTTTCCTTCTGAATTTTGTGTGAAGTACAGCAATGCAGTCAAGTAGTATGTTTGTAAAGTGCCTTATGAAAGTCTGATAGCAGTACAAGGCTCTTTGAGATGGCAGAGGAAGGAGGAAAAGAACAATGTCTCTTGTCTGGCTACATTACAATAGGACAGTCAATGACATTGTAATTCCTAGGAATCTTTTCTCCAAATGATGCAAAGGAACAGTGATTGTCTAGAATGAAATCAACTTTTCTGTTTCTTATCAGAGCAGCTATGTTTCCTTCCTTCCTTTCTCTTATGGCTATTTAATCTCTTCTTTCAGCATGTATAAAAATGTGTAAACCTGGTTGGGACTTGTGGAGAAAATCTAGGTTTTTTGCAAAGGAGATATGGTGGTGCTGAACACTGCTCTCTAAGGGACATAGCAGGACTAAAATGCAGTGTATGTGAATTACATGGTGCATATTTTAAAGTTATAAATGTCATGTTCTAATCAGTGCAGAGATCATGGTCCATCCACAGAAGCCACTTTTATTGTCCTGTTGCAGAAACGGATTTGTTAGCTCAAGTTGTTGAAGGTCATTTATTGGAAGTCTCCTGTAAAATGGCAGCTCTAATTGCTGGGGTTTGTTTTTTCTCCTATCTACTTTTACATCCCAACATCCTTACGTTTCTATTTTATCTATTTTTCCTTCAGCTGAGGTACCGTTGCCTTCGTCTGTCCAGTTTTCTGAAATACTTCTAACTACTTTTATTGTAAAGGGAGGGTAATGTAGGCAGAGCTGCTGCTGTAATGTAGTAACTCCCATTTACCACTGGATGGTGTTTGAGTCAGTCTGCAATTCTAGGTTAAGTCTCTTTCTCTGCCAAGACAATGAATAGCGTGTTGTGCAACTGAACTCAAGAATCCCAAGGCCATTTTAGTGAGCCAAGATGAAACTTTCTGTTCTTCATGTTTATTATAGACTGTTAGAATTAAAAAATGTTTAGAAATAATACATGCAATAAATATGTTAAAATGTGATTGTTCCAGGATGGTAAATGGAAGGTTTCCCATGCTGATGTTTATCATTATTCCCTAAAGCAACCTTTAATTCCATTCTTGTTTCTTAATTAAAATGGGCAGGTTACTCTGGACTGGATTTGCCTCATTTTCTCCTACTGAGCAATACTTCACACTGTTGGTGGCCACTGAAACTTAGGTAGGGCCAGATTTACTGAGTTGTTGCACAGCCAACACAGGGCCAGATTTTGCTGCTCTTTCTTGTGTATGATAGTGTTGTATGCTTATTTTTAGCTAATGATGTTCCAGAATAGGAGTTGTAAGTTCCAGTACTTACTCTGAAGTTAAGGACATTCAGTTTCACGCCAGTATCCGTATTTTTTACCCCAATTCCCTCTCTACATGAAACAGACTTAGTATATTATTTGTCTAAATGAGCTCTTGGAACTTTGTCCTCTGGGTTTTTATAGGAGTGAGTTGTGTATGCTTCCAAGATTCATAAACCATCTTTTACTGTTAAAATTAACTGAATAAAAGATACGCCCTGGTTGTCAGCAGTGTCTGTGCATCAGTGTGTTGTTAAAGTATTGTAGGGCAAGTCTGATATTATAATCTGTCTCTTCTAACTGCCAGTTGAAAACTGAATGTTACAGTTTAGTCTGCCTATCAAAAAAAAAGAAAAAGAAATAGTGTCACACTCTTTACTACCACCTAATTACTCCCTGAATGCCCCTTTGGCCTCATTTTTCTTCATATTATACTTATTTTAAACGTCTTATTTTCTTAGAGACATTACACTCCTGAAAAGACCAGCATACAGTCTCAAATAATGTTGAGAATTTGCAGCAATAGTGAGTTTATATCTGCAGCTCAGCTGTATCCGCCCAGTGTTCGGGTTGATTTGGTTTTGGGGGATTGTTTGGGAGGTGTGTGTTAGGGGCTTTTTTGTTTTCTTTTTTGGGTTGTTTTGTTTTGTTTCACCAACAAAACTGAAGTTAGAGCACCATGCTTTTAGCTCTGCTGTTTAGTTGACCAATGTCTCTGGGGCAATATACAGCTATCAGAAGAAAGCTTCCAGTATAATAGCATCAGATCAGTTGCTGCCAACCTGAATAACATCAAGGGCACACACTTGTTTTCCTCTCTTGTCCTACTTCACTATTGAACAAACTAGGGAAAAAAGATCAGGAATTGTAAATCAGAAATCTGACCTGCTAAGATCAGAAATCTTAGCTCAGCATGCTAAGAATTCTTTATGGGAGTACACGATGGGGCAGAAGTGTTGGTGATGTCTCTTCCTCTCTATCTCAAAGAAAAGTTTTTTCCTCTTTAAAGACAAAAAGATGGAAATTTACACTCAGCAACTCATGCTGAAGGAGTGAAGTTTAAAAGACTAATTGTGGATCTAATTCTGTATAAGCTTTGCTGAGTATGCTTTGACTTGGAATTGCTGTCTTGCTAGGACTTGATAAAAAGGACAGAGAAGTCAGTGGAAATGGACCTGTTGACTCTCCTGGGTTTTGTATCTCACCCAGAAAGTGTATCACAAAACAATTATAAAAGAAGTAGTGAATTACAGCACAAAGTCACCTTGGATCCCAAGCTGTTCCAAACACTTTCAGCTTACATTATTTTCCAACTGTGTCACTCTCCCTAACTATCTGTGTCACAAAGCATTACACCAAACACATCAGCTGTAATTCGTTTTCTTAAATATCTGACTTTAAAATCTGTGTCAGGCAATTTGTATCATCTGTCAAACAACTGTCAGAAAGGGCCAAGAGGGAAACACCTGAGAAAAGTGTAGTGCTGAAAGATCTGTGCATGGAGGTGCTGCATCCCGTATGAACAGCTGCTTGAGGAGATCCTGAAAAAGCTAGTAGCATTGTCAAAACTTTCTGTATCTGTGCAAGTTGGAAATGCAATCTTGGATCAGATTCTCTGGCTGCTGGATGGTCTCTAGTGGCCTTGGACAGTTGGCTACTGCTTGCAATAGCTTTATGGCTGGCCTTAAAATGGCTCATAACACTTCCCATCAGGAGCTGGAGTGTTACCCTCTCATCTTGGCCAAATTCTAATTATAGTTTATCTATTAGGGTTTCATTTAATTATTCTTTGTATACCAGTACTCTGACTTTCTAAATAGAAGCTTTAAACTGGTATTCTTTAAGCCGTGTGTAGTTCTTTACTATGGCATATAAGATACTCTTTGGTTTTTTTCCAAGCAGGTCACACATTTTTTTCACCCTACAGAAATTTTCTATAGAGTGTGATGAGAATTTTTCTTTGCCTCCTGCCCTGCATTTTTATGTGACTTTTCTCCACTCTTGAACAGTAACCACCTTTCATTCAAGTATTGTATGTGTTTCATTGATGCCAGTGTTACATCCCTAGACGTAAATCTGATTGAATGATAAAACTCAGTAGTGGCACAGAGGGGCGGAGCCTCTCTAGGATTATGATTTCAGCTTAGAGAGTATAGAAGTTTAAATCTTTATGTAAAATATTTAGGGATATGTTTGTTTAAAAGATAGAATATACTTTTACTGTAATGATTTTCTGGAATGTATAATTGTGCCTCATGATAAAGTCAGTCCTTATCAGTGCTGTTGGTAGTTGCTAAAATGTGTATAGCCATATGCAGTAGGGTAGAGAATCATCTTTCAAGTATTTGTTTTAAAAATGATGGGCTAGTGTCATGGCACGAAAAGCTATGGAGGCATTAATTGTCTCTTCTGTTACTTTGCTAAACTAATCCATATAAAAAGAGCAGATTAAATTGACTGACCCTCATATATTTAATGATTGCTGCTATTTGACTAAGAAACATCTCTCAGGAAGCTGCTTGTCACAGGCTATCAATATTCTTTTAATCCCATGTTAGTTATTGGTGCACTTTGTTACTCTCCAAGATGGCCTGTCTCAAGTGGTTCTTCAGATTGCACAGCAAGAAAATGAGATGCTAAATGGTTGCACAAACAATTTGATTATAGTATTTAATTCCTGCCCTATGGATTTCCAAGATCAGCGATCCTTTCTCTTCTTTAGTTGTTATTATTATTACCCTTCTAACTGATCTTTCTGCTGCCAGAATTACTTTATTCCTTTTTGTCAAATTCCATTTTGATCTCAGCTTTGTGCAGAAAGTGCTGGACTTCTATGTAGTTTTGCTTTAATAACTGTCTATGTCAGGATATTAGTATACACATTATTTATTATGTGACTGTTCACAGTTAATGTTACGATCTTTGCTGTATATCAGATAATACAGAGACAAGGATGAGTAGTTAAGATATTTAGGCTTTTTCTCAACAGTTTATATCTGCTAGAAAGTTGAATATCATATAATAAACACATGGATGTTGAGAACAAGACAGTGACTTTGTAAAGGTATCTATCTTCCACATGGTGTTTAGTGGCTGTTTCAGACTCATGTTTAATTTTTCAGCAATCCAGGTTCCTACCATATTAGTCTGATTCAGTGACCACTTCAGTCAGTAAAAAGACCACAATAAGCTTTGTTTACTTATTTTGAGTGCATATTTATTCCATGCTGATCACCTTAGTAAATATGGTTAAGGACTGATCTTGCAAAATGCTGAATACTCTGCCTCAGATTCAGAAAATTACTTAATTTAAGTGAATGCATGGTAGTTTAGACTTCAAAAGAGTATTCACATGCTAAAAATTAAGCAGGTGCTTATTTGTTTTACTGGAGCCTGGGACTGAGTTTACCATGGTGTGCTACTGTAGTGGCTTCAGACAGAATGTTTTTAGTCCCTACAAGTGTCATTTGTTTCTTCTTGCTCAAGAAGAGCTACGTTTTCCTTGTTTAATTTCATTGAATTTTACTCTCATAACTTCTTTTATTACATGGGGAATGATATTTCTTTTTATCAGACATAGGGGAAAATAACTTTGTTATATTTTTTTTTAATTTAAGTATGTTTACACTTTAAAGATAATTAAGATTGAGTGTGACAGTGAATGACCATGTTTCGAAGTTAAATACTCTGCAGAAAGCAGTTTTGCATTTTAAAGCCTGTTACAAAACTACACAAGTATTATAAAGAACTTGTTTCAAGATGTACACATTTAAACCTTAAAAATTTAAAATAGAGGGTCAAAATTATTTTCAAAATACTTGGTTGAAACTCTCGTTCCCAAAGTGCTGTATATGGAGAGAAAAGGGAATTTTACTGTAAATTACTCCTAACAAAAAGGCTGGATAGAAAACATAAAGCAAATAAGGTTTTTCAGTGTTGCACATTTAAAGAGCCAGACATACTTTAATTCGGGCACATTGTAGTTTATATAAATATAATTGGTGTTCGCATCTCTGATAGGATCAAGTTTACATAGATACTTGATATTTTTAATGCTTTATTCCTCCTAGATTCCATTAATTTCTTTGTTTCTGTCATGTTCATTCATGTTGCAAACTATTTTTCTTTCTGGAAGAAATCTATAGGGATGCCAACTTTACTGAAAAAAAGACTTTAGCTTTGGCTACATATAATCCAAAAGAAAGGAATACATACAGGCCTTGTGTTAGGACTCTGGTGCATGAAAATGCTTAAAAAGAAGGCTCTCCTGAGACTAAATCTTAAATAAACATAATCTGGAACATTACGATTCAAACTTCTCTTTCAGCTGTGGACATGTCATGGAAGTATTTTAGTTCCTTTTTTTAATTTAGACTTTAAGATATAATTAACTTGTTTAAAAAGGAAAAAGCAAAACAACCATACAGCTCTGATTTGATTTAAACTCTTAGGAGCATGGAGGTTCCCAGGCACACTCCTACTCTAGGTCAGGTAGGCTTTGCTGCAGTCTGCTGCTGCTGTGGGTGCGTTCAGCATCCTGTCCACAGAGGCTTGCCATTTTAGAACTATTTTAAAACGATTTCTTAAAAATGTTTTGTCAAAGAAACAAATCAGAGGGAGCTACTTGATGTAACAATCAACAGTGCTGTGTAAATATGCTGTAGCTGTATGTTGTACAATACTGTCAGCTTTGCAGAATGGTAGAGGCCTAGACCATTGAGCAAGACTCATTAATAATAGTGAAGTGTCTCTATACTGCTTTGAAAATGAGAATTTTGCCCTCTTTTTCTGGGAGTAAATTAGGTCAGAGTGTTCCCAGAATTTACATTTCAATTAAAAATCCCAATAATAACACATTGTGCTTATAGTGAATGATTCCTTCTCAGGGAAAGATGATATCTCCTGTTACTTTGTTAAAGAAAAGCCCCTTCATTCCAAAAGGCCACACATCAGTGGTAAGAACTCTTCTTCCTTGTTTGTCTTCTTCAGTTAACTTAAACCTGTGTGAGGGTAATACACTGTAATCAGACCTCAGGCTTTCACTGTCTGGGTTAGATATGTTTGAGTTTGTATATTTTGGTCTCTAGAGATTTTCTAAAATATAAAAGAAAACAAACTTTTCTTTGTTTTCTTTTAAACTCACCCACACCTGAAAAATTAGACAAATGATCCTCTCCTTAAAAGGAATTGTTCTTTTTTTGTGTGGGGAGGAATTGCTCTAAAATACACTATACAGTGCAGCTCGTGCTTACAGTCTCCCTTTTTCCAGAAAGGTTTGCAAATTCTTAATTAAAATGCTATTATCTCTGGACCACCAAAGCCTCTTTTTCCTGTCAACAGCAAAAGAAAAATAATGTCAATCACAAATTTTATTAGTTACATTTCTCTTCTTGTGCAGTTTATTTCCAGAAGGCCACATTCACCATATAGTGTTGTTTCTCTTAGTTAAAGTGCAATAAATGTTTTTAACAAAGTTTTCAAAGTAATCACTGAGTATAGAGATTCAAATAGTAGCTATCCACCAACGTAGGTAGCATCTGTGAGATTGAACAGTAATTTATAGAAATAAGATTTGATTAAGTTGCCCGTTGTCTACTAAAATTGTAGTTAATTGCAATCATAGCTATTCTATCTGAATAAAAGAGATTCCAGTGGAATTGCGTGTGTGCATGTGTAAAAACTATATTAGAGACTGCAGGTAGACACCTAAGAACTAAGCCAAAATAGTCTGTTACCACCTTTTTAAGGTGCCAAGTAATTTGTCCTTGCTTGGAGCAAACAAAATAGGCATTAATCATCTATCCCCTGAAACTTGTCTCAGCCTAAAAAGTTGCAAGCTGTATATCAGATTTTTTTTTTCTCTCCTGTGAAAAATAAAATCAACATTATGGAAAACTTTCTGAACTAATCTGGAAATTGGTACATCTCTAGAAAACAGTGCCTTTTTGTCTGCACATAAGTAATATTCTGTAGAAGAGTAACTTCACAGTGTGTTTGTGTTTTCTGTACGTTACATTACTTTGCACAGCTTTTGTGGTATGTGGCTGATAAATTGAGTCTCTGCTGCTCCAAGATCCTCTTGGCTGGATTTCATTGCTCTGTTTAACTGGCAGTAGTAACCAGGAGTGCTTCTTTTTGGTATGACGTAGTGGTGAGCTCGTTGAAGGTGTCGGTTTCATGTCCAACATGCCTTTTACACACTTCCGTGAATATTTCTTAATTTCATGATATCCTACTTCCAGTGATTTTTAGGCTTGATTCATGTTCTTCTTTTTTTAAAAGAATTTTGATTGTTGTTGAATCATATGTGTTTTGATGCAAATCAGCTGAAACATTTGTGGGATGTGTGTTCCTAAGTGCAAGAAGAAAGAATAATGCATCGTTGACTCTCTCTGATTACTCTCTGCATTCTTCAGGCACACTTTGTTTTCCCTAATATTAAAAGTATTCCCTCCACTGCTTTTATTTTTGCCTCAAGTATATTTTGTCTTTCTCTTATTGGTGTTGTGCAAAGCTTAGCTAGTATTAGGATGCATAAAGTGATAAAAAGACACACAGCTGTGATGTGAGGTATACAACTACCCAACCTCCAGTCTTCTAAATTCATATCTTATTGCTGTTCCATGACTCCTCGAGGTCAATCTACAATCTTCTGTTTAATACTGTTTAGTAAATTCTCAGAATCCACTTTGTGAAAAGAGCTACCTGTGCACAACTTGCTGAACCAAGACAATTCCCTCTTTGTATGAGTGCAAAACTCTTTAACAGTTTAGTTACATGCCTTCCCCTTCCTGACAGGAACCATACTGCCTTGCAGTATGTGTAAAAGCTCAATATAGTTTTTTCAGAAAGTCTTTTGTCTCCCTGAAGATGTGCACTTAAGTTCCATAAGGCTAAGTTCTCCCCCTGGTCAGAGCTAGTTAACAAAGTGTTTACTCTGTACTACATAAAATTGTATCAGATAATATTCAGAAGTAGATGTTTGACTTCTGTTTCCCCTCTTCTAATGTTTTCCACCTCTGTGTCAGAACCCTGTCCAAACTCATCTCTATGCCTTGTTGCAAATGTGCATCCCTTTTCACGTCACTGCCATGATCACATTTCTTGGCACTGTATCCTCTTAATGGTGTCTGCCAGGAGTTCAAGGGATGCAAAACTTACTAACATTATGAAACACATCAGGGAACCTGTTAAAGTGAGTGAATGTTCCAGTGGGCAGTGCACATGTTGAAGAAGATCCTTGAGCTCAGTGGAGGAACACTGTAAACGCTGTGCTTAGAGCATCTGCCTGGAATACTAAACTTAGTTCACACAGGTGCACAGTTGTAAAATGCAGCAATTAACAGAAAAGTAACTTGGGTGGGCATACAAAATGGTATGGAAGCAGGTCAAGTCCTGTGTGAATTGCCCAATGTTATTTCACTAGTACTTTTGAGAGGGAGACAGAATGGAGGCTGTGTGTGAACAGAATGCTAAGGGGTGATCTGAATACCCTGATGCAATTGAAGCAGGTTTTCCAGTCCTCCTATTGTACACTTAACTCAGACAACTTTCTGCAGATGTTCACTATAGAACTTGCTGTACATACCTGTACATTCAGTCAACTCCAGACCGAATGATTTCAAAGGGATGCCAAATTCTGAAGGGCTTAATTTCCTCATTTCACCTGCATGTAGGCGAGAGGTTAATGGATCTCTTGCATTGCAAATAGTAGGAACAGCGTCCTGATGGGCCAACATTTTTGACTAGCAGGCCAGATTTTGGTTTTGCGCATTTGCTTCTGGCTTTCTGATATCCTCCTTGGATAGAGCTAGACCTTCAAGACAGTGAGAGCTGCGAAGCATGTAGTACTTTGGAGATAAAGGTCATGCATTTCAGTTGAGTAGTAATTTCTAATGCAAAGGTAATTATTCGTTTGTCATGAAATGACAAAATGCCTACTCTTGTAAGTAAAGAAGCAGAAATACATGTAAATGTTTGCTCTATATAGAGTCACACAGGTAATAAGCTTTGTATTTTTTGCAGGTATCTCTATTACTACTCATATTTATGATGGTACTCTGATTTAATGAAAAATTTTGAATAGTCTTGTATCATCTATTAATCAAAAGTTAAGGCTTTTTGTAGATGTTTAATATATTTTAAAATACTTGAATTCTGATTATTTTTTTATTCTTGTGCCATTTAGTGACGGATATTTGTAATTCTACATTCTCAAAGATCATATGCTGCTTGCATTTCCAGCACAGAGAGGAAAGGGTAAAACATGGTAGGCAGAGCCAGCTGTTTGAATGCTTTCAGAAACAGACAAAATATCAGCTGGTGATCCATTCTATTTGTGCAAGGGATCCTACATACTATGATAAGGTGCTATTCAAGATGCCTGTATTGGTCAAAGTAATTGCATTGAATTCTATAGGAGTGATCATACAGTGAAAGTATGCCGGTAAGAAAGTGTGTTTTAGCCTGATCCTGTTTGAATTCAGGCATGCAACATTCACGCTCATGATTTTGCTGTATTACATTGATTCTCTTTTATTTAGAATTATGCTATTAAATAGTTTATTCATAAGAACTGGGAACCACTACGGTGGAATTTGATTTTTTGTTACTGTGGTTTTGGTTTTTTTTAAGTACATAAATGTTTTTATGTGAAAATATAAAACTGTATATGAAGAATTTAGGTTTCTGCTTAGTTTTCTCTCCTGGCTTTGCAGCTACTGTCCAGGTATTTTCTTCTATCTGTCCTTATTAGGTTAAATCAATCAGACTTTGAGGTAACAGGGAGTTAGAGAATTGTGTTAACGTTTACTGATCAGCATTATAAATAATGATCAGCATTATAAATAATGTTTATTACCTTGTCTTAACTTACGAAAATTCAGTGTTCTTTATAATGTTGCTTTACAGACTTAAGTAATTTTGAGCAAGAGAACACAGGGGATTCCTCCAGTCAGTATATTGCAGGTAGTAGCTCAAAAAAATACCTCATGTTTTCTCTGATTTAAAGAATAAAATCAAGTCCTTCTCCTAGCATTCAGGGTCAAAAACTTTTTAACACATGCTTGCATGCAGTACAGTAAGCACTGTCAACGCTGGAATGTTTTCTGTATCCTAGTAGAAAGTGATGACCAGACCTAAAAAGAGTCTGGGTGGGGCTCTGAGCAACCTGATCTAGTGAAAGATGTCTCTGCTCATGGCAGGGGTTTGGACTAGATAATCTTTGAAAGGTCCCTTCCAACTCCAACCATTCTCTGATAAAAAACCCCTGCATTTGTATTTGGATAGAAAAAGCATTTCTGTTTCAGGTGTATTTCTGAACCATTAGACTGGGAAAAAAAAAAAAAAAGAACAAGCAACAAAAATGTCAATGAAAAGGAATGAAGAAAATCTATCTGAACGTATTTGAGTATCAATGATGTATTTAGTTCAGGTGAAGTCCTGGAGAAAGTTTGTGGTAGAGTTCTACAATCTTCTAGCACACCATCTTGTCTGAAACAGCCATCTGGCTGTAGTCTTAATTTCTTTCCATCTTTAGTGCAGTTCTGGGTGATATCTTGGCCTCATTTAAGTTCACTGACTTCACTTGATTTATTTGTCTAGCCACTGCATCCATTGACATCCTTTTTTTTCCCTGTCTTTTTTTCTTAATTATACCAGATTTACTTTTTTTTCCCCATATGTTTTTAAGTCCCTGTTGCTGAATCACACTTGTGACTCACTGTTTGTTTTTTTTTTTAAGGTACTTTTCAATTTGGGATTTAAAATATCTTTTAGTAACATTTTTTTCATTTTTTTCTTATACATTAGGTTCAAAGTTTCTTCAGCCTTTTGAAATACTGCAAATTTTTTCACCCTTTTTAAGAACTAGGAAGAAGGATCTTCTTTAAATAGCTTTTCATGACTCGATTGTATAATTGTTTATGGACAGTGGATAGAGAGTGGGATAACATATTGAGTGTTGCAGACCACTCAAGTTGGTAGCTTGAGTCAGTTGTATATACAACATGTAATCTATGTGTACATGTGTGTTTATGCATATGTGTACGTATGATTTATGATCACATGCAGTAAAAAGGGCTAACCAGCACCCATAAATCCTCCTCATGAGCAGGCTTATGCAAAACAAAACATAACTGAGATGTTTACAGGGACTGTGTAGATCACAGTGGGAACACATCTGTCTTCTTCATTTAAAAAAATGTAATAAATGCTTCTCTAAAATACTGCTCCCTTGTTGTCTGTGTAATTTAGTCTGGCTCCAGATTCCAGACTTACTTCTGATGGTCTGTATGAGAAAAAAGTTGTAGTGCCACATCAGAAGGTGCTAGCCATTGTGAATTATTACATAGGTAGGTCCTAAGCAATAGATTATAAGAAAAGATGGCTATAAGGACAGTTGTGGGTGGATTCAGGAGAGAAGAGTTATGTCATTGTTTTATGCAAGATAGACTATGTATTAGGCCTAGAAATCAAACATGCAGAGGAGGAGTGAGTCATAGGAGGAGGATCTTCAAGGGGATGGATTGTTTTTCTGTTAGAGATTTGAAATAGTGGTACATGCTGAAAACTTGGGAGAATTCAGACAAATATTTTTTTGTTTTCTGATCGAAACAAGTAACCAGAACACTGGTTCACAAAATTCTTATTTCTGAAATGTTCCATGAAAGCTGCAGCTGGTTTATATTCCACATTGATGGTCGGACAACTTTAATAAATAAGAGAAAAACAGATCCGGTTTTAAAAGAAAAATAAAATGTTTAACTTTCTACATTTTAAGATAAGAACCTTAATGAACACTGTACTCAAGATTTCTAGCCTCAAGAATATCTGTTAATTGATCAGTGTTTAGTCATCAAGAGATATTTTTTCCTCAGCCTTACTAAGAATTGTTCATTGGCACTTGAGAGAATTAATAGGAAGTTCATCCTGAATTTTTAAGTGGGAATTCTGACCTTCACAGCTCTTTGTATATGTGTGCATATTCTGGTTGCCTCACCGAGTTATGGACTGCAGTATTTTGTCACCAATACGGTATGCTTTCCAATACAGCAGTGACTTATTGTACCTTGCACAGCATTGGAAATTACATGCTTGCACACCTGAAGGAAGATAGAGTGTGGCAATTTCTATAGTAGTGTCTTCTGAGCCACTGGGAGACCTTGACTCCATACATATTCCAGGAGGCTGTACACTCAAATGCACAAGTGGAGAGATGTACACAACTGATAGATATCCGAACAACCTCACCTTTCTAGAGAGAGGCAATTTGCTAAATATTCCTTTTAAAAATATAAATAATTTAAAAATAAAACAATTTTATATTAATAGGAGAGAAACAAAGGCCGAAAAGAATAGAGCAAAGTAAGTCAAGAGCTGAGTGACTGGGACTTTGGGGAAATTATACACTATTTTGTGCCATCCGTATGTAAACAATTCAACAGAATTGCCACATGCTCTTATTTTCTCTATGGTCCCAACACATTATTTAAAGGAGGATGAGAAAAGCAAGTATTAGCAAATTTTTTCTTCAATGCGCACATTCAGCATGTCCCAAAAATCAAAGCACTCATGATGTTTTACATGTATATGCAAAGTCTGTTAGAACAAGACAAACAGTAATTTGAATATCCTGGCTTGCATCAGCAATAGCGTGGCCAGCAGGGACAGGGAAGGGATCTCACGCCCTGTGCTCGGCACTGGTGAGGCCGCACCTCGATTCCTGTGTTCAGTTTTGGGCCCCTCATTACAAAAAGGACACTGAATGACTCGAGCGTGTCCAGAGAAGGGCAACGGAGCTGGTGCAGGGTCTGGAGCACAGGTCGTACGGGGAGCGGCTGAGGGAACTGGGGGGGTTTAGTCTGGAGAAGAGGAGGCTGAGGGGAGACCTCATCGCCCTCTACAGCTCCCTGAAAGGAGGGTGCAGAGAGGGGGGGATGAGCCTCTTTAACCAACAAACAATAGGACAAGAGGGAATGGCCTCAAGCTGTGCCAGGGCAGGTTTAGACTGGATATTAGGAAGCATTTCTTTACAGAAGGGGTTGTTGGGCGTTGGAATGGGCTGCCCAGGGAGGTGGTGGAGTCCCCATCCCTGGAGGGGTTGAAGAGTCACGTTGACATAGTGCTTAGGGGTCTGGTATAGTTGGGAACTGCCAGTGTGAGGTTAATGGTTGGACTGGATGATCTTCAAGGTCTTTTCCAACCTAGATGATTCTGTGAATTGTGATTGTAAAAACATGGTTATTGTCTTAGAGGTTTGTTGTCCCTCAGTCAGGGTGGATCAAGAAAGTGAACAGTCTCAAAGCAATGAGTTCTGGGGAGTTCTGCAGGTGTTGCTTAGTTGGGAATTTTTAATGATGGGTGAATTTCTCATGGTTTGAGCTGAGAAGATCAGATATTTTTGTCATGCAAATCTGAGATCCTCCAGGGTTCAGATTTCTCATGTTTAACTAAACCAAGAGCTTGAGTTGCTAGACCACTACACCAAAAATTGTTACGATGTTTCTAGTTGTGATCATGTGCAAAATCCTAAAAAGCTCATTCTTATATCAAAGTTTTGTACATTTGAGGAATGTGAGGAATTTGCATGATGGGATGCTTATTTTGACCTCTGAAGTATCTGAAACATTCTTGCTATCTTAAAGTCATCTGTATATAAAAATGAATATAATTTTACCATATAGTTTATATGTAATTGTCAGGTTAACAGTAACCATGCTTTTTCTGGTCAGATAATATTTTTTTTTAAAAACTATGAGGCAATTCACAAACTCATCTACTCCTCTAAACTACACAATATTTCCTAAAAGACATTTCTGTTGTCTTATGTGCAATAGAATTGTAATCACCTGTATTTAAATCTAATGGATTTGAAATAACCTACAGGCTTCCAGTTTAATGAGAGCTAGATTAATGAAAAAAGACCTTTTACCTCAGATTGCATGACAACATTTTCAAATTACATTCCTGAAACAGAGAATTCACTTATTCCGAGTAATTGGATGCTGACTAGGGTTAATATGTACAATGTCCTTAAATGAAAATGTTCTATTGTAAGTGGGACTGTATGATACCTGAGGCATTCTCAATAGATTTGGTTGGGCTCTGAGTTAATTATACTGCTTGCTATTTTTTGAATGAATTCAAGCATGAATTCTACACAGTAAAGATTGGGATAATTATATTCAATTCTGCTTGGTGCCCCGCTGAATGAATTGACCTTTTAGATAAAACTAGTCTCTTGAGCAGGAAACCTGAAGAAAGCCTGAACAAAGCAACCAGATGCAGCTGGGGGCTGGGGAAAAGCTTTAAATAATTTTTTTTTTGAAAATGCTAAAGGAGTAGAAGCATCAGAAAGATTGATTTTTAGTCATGGAAAAAGTATTCCTGTGTTGGCAGTGGTTTTGTATATGCAGAACATAAAGTTATAATTTAAAGCCATTGATTTTTCTAAGCTGTTTTCTCATCAGTAATATGACTAAAAAGAAGCAGCAGTAGAGCACTAGAAAAGTTCAGTGTACACAGGTGTCCCACACTTCAGCAAGGTACCATAATCACAAGCTGGGACTGCAGACGTGGTGCCAATAATGCTGTCAGCATGACTGGCTCTCCCATTGCACACGCAAGTCTAAAAGAGGGTGGTTGGGAAAGACAGTGTTTTCAAAGCAATTGCTTTAAAAGAGGGAAAGGACTCAAGGACCAGCAGAGCCACTGCTATGAGTGCAAACCTGCAGAGTGCCCTTTGAGGGCAGAGTGCTGTGTTAACTTGTCACCTGTTGCATTCCCATGCTTCATGGAAACATCCAAAATTAACAGGAAATATTTCCCCCCCCCTTTTTTTTTTCTTTTTCCATTTTCCCAAGGTGGTTGTACTTGTAATAAAGTGACCATGATATTAAACGTAGCAAAAGTTGTCTTTTACTTAGCTTTTTTTTCCATCATCATGATAAGTCCTAGGTAAGCATTTAGAGCAATAATGTTCTATGTTGATCATAGATGATGGAAAGGAGACACTTTTTGGAGTTATTTTTGCAGTCTACGCTTTTTTTTTTTTTTCTCTGAGAATTATCTGCAGCCACCATGAAGTACTTCTGTAGCTGCTCTATGTACATTTTTGAAATAACTTTCACTGTGGAGTTGAGGATGACCTTAACTGAAGTTTATAGGGTGTTGTAGTTTTCTATATAACACCAGAAATATATTTGTTTGTTTATGGTACTTAAGCAAAAATATCCCACCAGTTTAGTCTTACAAAACTTCAGTCATGTAAATAATTCTTCTGGTAGATAATCCCTTGTTGGTGTGATGTCAGTAAGGCAGCAGAATTTAGCCCATAATGTTAGCTGGATTTATGATAAGGGCAAGTGTTTGTAACAACTTTTTTGATGGGGTTCCAGTCTCTTAAGCACGTACATTATCTGTTACTGATATATCATTTATGTAGAGAATACAGTTGTCATTCACTTCATTTAATTAGATTATGGATGCTAAATTATCTACTAACATAAAATGTGCTTTTATACTGCAGATTACAAAGGTTTTAAGAAGTTTAATATGCTACTTTTTAATTGGTGAGCAGTACCCTAAAGGATTCATGTGGGGTTTTGTTTGTTTGTTTGTTTTTTACTGCAGTAGAATGTGAACATACCATAATATTACTAAAGATGGTTAGTTGCAAATGGGATTTGGGTCAGTGAAGTTGGCTAGGATTTATTTTGCATAAAACAGATCTAGGAGGTATAAAACAGTAAATATAGTAATCAAAGGCTTGTATTTTGGCAGTGAGATCACTGAGTTGAGAACTGAATATCTTCTGGTCTTTACACTCCAGTTAGCTACCGTCATTTAGGTAAACGAACAATGTATTTATTGCATATGGTTCCAAGTTTGTAATGACTATTAATGTAGAATAGCCTATTTTCTGCTCTGTTTTCCAATCCATTAAATGAATAATCTTCTATGTCCCTATGGTCTGCCACACCTTACTGCATAAATTCTTTGCCTTATTTATGTCTACATTTAGTTGTACAGCTGGTAAGTCGTTTGTTCAAAAGAAGTAAATGGGTGGTTTTGATCTTTAGACTGTGAAACAGGGATTCACAAAATGGTTATGGTCCTAATAAATTGACTCTGAAATATTGGGAACAACTTCAAGGATCTGATTTGAGCATCTAAATTAATACTAAATCCGTGTTGTTTCTTCACTCTTGATTGAATTTTACTGTCGAAAGCTCAAGAGCTTTAGAAAGGTTTAGTTATAAGGCTGCCTAGGAACACCTTTCCTGTTGACACTGGCTTCTCCTCTCATTGAAAGTACAAGACTACTCGAGCAAATCCAGTACTTACCTATGACTCTAAAAACATCGTCTGAATATCCTGTATTCTTGGTGTTGGTGTCCCATATTTACCAAGAGTTCACCTTAAAGGCTTTAGCTGTAGAATCAGCATATGCTTATGCTGTTTACAGGAGCAATTCAGTATAAATGAGCTGTAAGTCAGGCCTTCTGATTATCTGTCATGCATAAAATACCTGGTAGATGATTCCTACCTCGTGTAAGGTCAGATTCTGAGACCTTGGTTCATACAACTGAGATCAGCAACTCTGGTTAATTATTACCTGTGGAAGCAAGAGCTGCAATTCTGGGTGCAGTCTGCATGTGGGATTCAGGCACTGCTAAATGTGTCTTTCATAATAACGATTCCCTCATCTCTTCTTGAATCAGTGGGAGGTGAGGGTTTTCACTCACTGAACTGGGTTCTTTGTTTCTACAGAACTGTTTAAGCCAGAACCTTATGAACAATGTAGACTTATACTGATGGCTGGTAGAGGAACATGGTAGTTTAAAAACAGCAGTTAGAACCTTTTATGATAAGGGGACTGGCAGCGAAGAAAAGCAAAGCCACTTAACATCCTGCTAGGAGAAGTATAGGAGTTTCAGACTGATGAGAGTTCTTGTAATCTGTCGCTGTTCCCTTCCATCCTGTGTAGCACTGACTTTGATTATAAATATTTGCATGTCTGCCTAAGATCATGGCATCTTCTAGCATAATGACTGAGTTGTTGAAGTCTGTTTGAAAGCTGTGGAAGGAGAGGAGCTAAAATGAGATGCTTTCTGTTACCCTATATGGAAGTATAATGTCAGAGATTAATGATGATTTAGCAATGATTTCTGCCCTTGTCTACCAGCTTTATGCACATACAGAGCTGCCTAACACAGGCCATACAGAAAAAGAAAAAGTACAATCTGGGAAAGAAACAATTGATTTTTCTAAGCCTTAAGACCTCAAAAATCCCAGAGGGTACCACATTTTTGGCTTTTTACTTAGCAGGGTGTGACTGCTAAGCTAAATGCCTGTTGAATGATGAGTCCTGCCTATACCACCTTTTACATTATGACAGTAGATACTACAGTCCATATGGAGTAGTCCTCCATTATGTACATTTAGCTGATAAATTTCTATTGTCAACCCCTATTACATGTCAGATACCAACTTAGCTGTTGATCTGGACTGGTCCAGCTTATTCAGTATTAGATGTTGCTTTCACAAAATGATCTTGGGGAGAAATGGGGAAAGTTTTAGGTTTTATTCAAAGGTCGAGGCCTGTTTTCCTCAGGGATGTAGTCACCTCAGGAGGTAATTCTCAGGTGGTCGTCACGGAAAGGTAGGGTTAGATGCAGGATTGGTGTGTACACAGCATGGGCAACACACTTAGTGTGCTGCAAAATTGGGTTCTATTGCTGTTGCGGAAAGAGACAGGACTTTCTCCTACTTCTCAGCATCCAGCTAGACAGCTTTACTCCTGCAGCAGTTTTCACTTGTTTCTGGTAACAAATTCCCATTTTCTATGCCCTATCTCATTTTCTGCAGACCATTGTATTATGATCTGTCATATTGTGATCTGTGTACTCTCTACCAAAATAATTTATTCCAAAGGGTGTCTAATTAATATTTGGCAGAATATGTACATACAATCTGTGAGTCTTTCTCATGTAAAAATGTCATACAAAGGAACCCTACTCTCAAAGTAGATGCTGTTCTATAGAAATTCACAGTGATCATTGAGGACCACACAGAACTTAAACTGCTTGGGGGATGGGGTGACCTAAGAAGAGCAGCTACCTGCATGCTCTTGAATATTAGGAACATTACTCTTGTTTTGATCCCTCTTTTGTGTTGTCTGAAGGTAGATGGGGGGGGGGGGGGGGGCTAGGAAGGTCAAATCCCTGGAGTTGTTGACAATTCTATGTCTTCCTGTGTGAAGCACAGCTACTACAGAGAGTAGTGCATATGTTACTATGAAATAGAACAGGGTAGGATTGGAAAGTTCATGGGAAAGGCTGTAAGATGCTGTTACTATGAGAATGCTGACTCTCTTTTAGCCCACAGTGACTGTCGTCTGGCTTTCTGCACACAAGGTGAATTTGAACCCACATGTGCTGTTTGTACTGCATTGTCTTAAATAGCATAAAAAGCTACTAAGAAGCATCACTAACTTGAAGGAGGAAAAAGTCAGAAGTGTGTTGCTGTTCTCCTATTAGTATTTCTCCAAACAGAATTCTAAGTAAATGCCTAAAAGGTCCTTCAAAAAAACAACAGGACATCTAACAGGTACAGTCAGCATGCAGTTTCTATTTCACTAACCAAACCGAAAGGCACTTCTCAACTGATGTAGGTAAAGTCTTTTAGGCTGTGTTGCAATACAATTTCTCTCATCTCCATTTGTTGCATCCCAGTGTATGATTGCATCAGGGTATGTATTGTTGTGTGTATTACCAAGAGGAGGCAGTCACAGCATTGTGCAAGCCTACCAGCCAGCAGGTTAAACAAATATATATGACATCATGAAGGAGTTTATTTCAAAGAGGAGAAATGGAAATATGCAGAATAAGAGGCAACATAAATGAAAACATTTAAAACAACAAAATGAGATGATCTCTAAGAAAGCATTGATTCCGCTATTAAAATATCAATTTCATTAAAGGTCTTGTATTTTATATGTACACTGTAGGGGATACTTTGATTTTGATTATGTAATGTACAACATATAGTGCTGGTGTGACAAACTCAGTCTAGAGATAAAATGCAGAATCTTTACATCCTCAGTAGCCTCCAGGTTGCTGGCCCAGTGACACGCAGGCTGCTCTGCATTGAGTGAGTTGCTTTTCTGTTTCATACAAATACAAATTCTTACTGTGAATGAACCACAGCTGATGGGATACTTGTCAGCTGGCACAGAATTGAACAAATATGACAAGCTGAATAGATAGCAGCAAATAGCCAGGCTGATGTGGGGTAACTTGTTCTGTTATCTGTAATTGTTGGTTGGACTCTTAACCATGACCTGAATGATCTATGTACATCTCTCAGGATATTAGTCTGGTATCAGTAATGAATGTTTAATTCTGCTATTATATACAGAATCATATATACAATGCAATGAAATGCAGTATCATAAGCTGGCAGGATATTGGTATGGCAAACCAGGGGTGTCCCCTGTCTTACAAGTTTACAAGTTTGTAGAACAGAACATTCCCTCTCTTTTCTGAGATTACACCAAGGGAATCCAACCACACAGAGACTGTAAAGATAAGAGATAATAATGATATTAATCTTGCATGACACAGGCCATATTCTCATGTTAGAGCAGGTTGCTGTGTGATAAAAATCTTCTGGTTGAAGAGGACTGACTAGCTTGTTGGGACTGAGAAAACGTCCAGCCCCTGTGGGTTTCCCAGAAAGACAGAGTTGGCAAGCAGCAGCCTATAACTGCTTTTTGCACCATTATCCCTTGAGGGTGAGATTAGTAGAAAACTTCATGAGATCTACCTTGAAGAGCTTCTTGATTCTAGTACCCTCTTGAAGGTTTTCTGTGAGAAGGCAGAGTGAGGCTTTTATTCTCTCAAGAGTACAGACCTTTTGTGCCAAAAGAACTTTCAATGAAAATTAAAATAGGAATAAAAAGAGAAGAGAGATCCACTTACAAAAGAATCGGTTAAGCATTGTGTTCATACTGAGAAAATGCATTCTATCCTTTTTATTGTTTTAAAAGGTAAAGAACACAAATGGCTATTAAAGATTCTGAAACAATGAAAAAGTTTTAACTCAGCACTTGAGAGTACTGTGCAACTAGCAGGGAATCTGTTTCACTACCAAATAAAATGTAGCCTGGAAATTGCACTTTATGCTCTGTGTGTATGTATATATACATATATGTATGTATACACATGTGTGTAGATACACGTATACATTTGTATGAACAGTTTATGCACTTTGTGTATTTTGTGCAGAGGGTTACATTTGCATTTGAACTAATTGTCAATTTATTTGAACTGAATCCATAAAAAGTTTCTTAAAAATCAGATGAAATCTGCACATTTAAAAAAGTGTTCTTTGCACTTTAAAAGGTTATAGACTTCTGACTGCAGGGATTGCAGCTGACGTTCAATAACATTTGAAGCTTGGAAGCTAGGTTTTTAATTTTTTTTTTTCTATTTATCCCTTAGAAGCTGCTTGCTGTTCAGCTGCTAATGCATTTCCAACAGAAATTTTGTAAATTATATTGGGCAACATTCTCAGTGAGAATAGATTGTGTAAGTAACGGTAATGGCTTCCTCCTGCTGCTTCTGGCAATATGGATATCCCCCCCCCCCCCTTTAAATTTCTTTGGCCAAAGAACTCTTCAAGGTTCAAAACATTAGTTACTCAGCCATTAAATTTCATGGATAATAATCTAGAAAACAGAACTGATGAGAAGGGTTTTTAAAACAATCGGCTGTTGCATATCACAGATTTTTACTTCTGACAGGAAAGGTCTTGTGTAAACCAACTTTTTCATACAGGATTTTTTGGCACATTGTTCTTTATCCTGAATTTTTATTAGAATTCCTTTTTTCCTTCACTAAAATCTGGAAAACATAAGATTCTTTACTTCTTGGGTAAAGAAACGACCTGCTGTGGTGAACATTATCATTACTGATCTTAAGGTTTCAATAAGTGCTTCTTTCTTTATACCATTTTGACCATGTCTCGTGCCAGCCCTGAGCTAAGGGCAGGAATCCCAAGAAACACTGCTTTCTCAGTGGTTTCACTGAGGGCACATTGGGTGTAGCAGAGTATGGTTTGGGCCTGGCCACTAAAGAAAGTTTTTGCAGGATGCTACTTGGTCTGAACTTAACTAGAGAAAAGGGCCTTAAGCTGAAAAAAGCCAAAATAACTACTAACATGGAAATAAAAAGGGAAAATGCAAGTTTTGCTCACCTCAGTGAGAATAATGGGGAGCTCTCAGAATTGACTCAGTTTTTATAAATGCTAACTCAGTTACTGAGGCATGAAAATGAATTCTTTCACCTCTTCATTCAATGCAAAGTTCAGATATTTGCTACTATGGACCTGTTTCCTGCTTGTAGGCTTTGCTTAAGTGTGGCTCTGTAAAACATATACATTTAAAAAGCTTTGACTTCCGTTTCCTTCTTGTTTTAGAAACTGGTTAAAATTTAACATTAGGTATTATTTTGATCAATTGCATGTTGACTTTGCAAATTTGAAGGTGATCTTGTCTGTTTTAATTAATACTGATTAATGCTCTGAGATACTGATTAATACTCACGGAGGTTAAAATAAATTAGGAGAGTCCAGCAAATGCTCTTTATTGCAATGTTATCTGGCATTTTCAGCAACAGCACAAATCCTTACAGTTGTTTTACTTCAGTTCTTTGGTGGATGTTATAGAATGTTATAGCATGAGCTCTTCTTTCTTTCCTAAATTAGAAAACTTCTTAAAAAATTTATTTGTTAGACTGATAGCTCTCAGTAACTGAAGTAATACTCAACAAAAGTATACATTGTAAATGAGCCCCAAATCTGTGTTTTGGAAAGGGAATCCCCATGCTAGAAGGTGAAGTTAATCAGACACAGGGAACGGCTTTCCTTGGGTTCCATAGCAAGTGCTCTGTTCGGATATATGGGAACAGAGCTAAGATCTGCAACAAAAGTGATTATTTGCTAAGTGTTTAATTTTTATAGCTTCCCCTCACAAAACAGAGCCAGAAAAATTTTTAGTTCTTTTGTACACCGGTCTTACATGTGTCTGCTTTTTAATATAATGTTTTGCTTTTTATTTCTATATGTATTTAATATCAGTGAATATTACAAGGTTAAAAATAATCATCAAGAAAAATGGAGCTCATCTAAACATTTTTGGCTTATTTGAAGGGGAATCAGATCATGTAACTAGAGTCCAAAAAAGGTTTGGACTAGTCCAAAACTGCGTTCTGGCATGGTTTATATATACACACACATAGATAGAGTCTCTGCTTCACCTGTCTGACTGCTCTGTGTGTGTGTGTTTATACAGTAAAACTCAGGGTTTCAAGATGAGGTTGCAATATGTTAGCAAAGATAGACCAGTAAGTGTAAAACATACTTAAGCAAAAGTCATGTGAAAGCCATAAAGAAAGTGTAGTATATTGTTAATTTAGGAAAGGAATTTTTTCATGGTTTCTTGGAAAAAATGATGCATGAATTATTGATGCATGTCAATTTAACAACAATTTTCAAATTTTGGTGTATGTAGAATTGTTGCTTTTGTCACACTATATGAACCAAAGCTATTTCTTAAAGAAAAAAAATGTTCCATGTAAATGTCCTGAAGTAGATTTCCTTTCACTGTAACAGTACCAGTGTATGAAAGTTCTAAAGGATGAGAACTATGGACAGCTGAGTTTAAAAAAATGTATTCTCTATTCCTAATTTATGGTATCTTGAAAAGCCAGATGTTTGCTTAGCATAGAGGAACAAACAGCCCCCACTCTCAGTATAGATTGAATCTTAACGTTTCTCTCAGGAGATGCACATTCATCCATTTTAAAAAATCTAATTGTCAAGAAAAAGCCGCAGTCATTTGCAAAAACATTTTGATGCTAAAATTAAAAATGTGACAATCTGAAATGAACCCTGCCAGGTGCTGACTGGTGTGGCTCTCAACCCTTCATGCAATATTTCTAACATGGGTTTGACTTTGGGTGTGTGAGCAGTCCCTGTGACCAAGGGGTTGGCTTCCCCATGAGAAGAATTCCTCTTAAAATCATGATAGCTCAGATGAGGGACTGAGTGCTCTCACATAGTTAGCAAGTTAAAAATTATTGCCTGGACACAAGGTATTTTTCTTCCTACGTATGAGAAGAGTCACACAGCATTCATGTTGATACCACTTGCTGACAGTGGAGAGCTGTGAGGGTATCTTCCATTAGATTCAGGCAGAATATGCCACTTTACACCTAAATTGCTTCATACTGTTAGGACTTTCTGAGTTGTAACTTTTAGGGGAAGGCCATGGGTTTAAGACCAAGTTCATGAAGCACTCAATTCAGAGAGCTGTTTGGCCTGCTTTTTATTTGGCATGAGCATCTGGGTGACAGGGCTACTGCAGCTAGTAGGAAGGTGGAGTTACTTGTATCTTGTATGCTAATTAATTGCTTGTTTAATCTTAGTTAAAGCTGATTAAGTGCTGGCACTCACTTGAATGAAAAAGAATCTGTTTATTCCAAGGACTGTTTTCTTTATTTGATGCAATCTCGAGAATCCAATCCTCACAAGAAAAAACAAAAACTATGTGCGTGTTGTTCTGTGCATAAGCAAGGGAGTGTACTTTCTTTTAAAGGGATATATAAAAATCTGTGCTTTTGGCTGTGCATAACTTAGATGATTGTCATATTATTTGATTAGCAGTTTTTATGAGAGTATAACACTTAACTGCATAGTGTTTTGGAAGTCATCTGCTAATGTGCTTTGTTTCTCATGCTCAAACCTCATGCGCTCATAGTCTTTAGTTGTGAGAATGGACGGGTTCTGTTTAAACTTGTATGAAATCAAAATCACTAGGCGATATGAATGATAGAGGTAAAGATCTTTTTAAAGAAAGGGTAGGGGGTCACGTTATTGAAGAAATGGATGTGGTTAAGATGCTGACGTGAACGAAAAAATATTAGAAATGGGAAAACCCTAGTCTTCATTCTGTAAGGAGAAGATTTTTATTGGGAAAGTTGACTCAAAGTAGTTTAAAATTCCAGTGTTGGTAAAAGGTCATTTTTCTTATAAAAAAATTAACCTATAGGTAGTTTTGAGATTAATCTCAAACAACTACACTTAGAAGTGTCTGCTATTGCTACTTGCTCGTTAGCAGGATTTTTCAGAAGTACCTGTTCTCATGTAGAAAAACCGCATAAACATTGTTTCAGTCAACTCAGAGTGAGTAATAGGAAGGGGTTTTTTTTAAGATCCCAGTAGAGATTCTTTTTTAACTTTTGTGATTCTGTCTCAGAATTAGTAAAAAAATATGGCTAGCAAAACCCCCTTCTTTTAGAAGATTGTGGATAACAAGACATCACAAATTAAAGATATCTTCTGCCTTCCTTTCCTCCATTTCAAATGCTTGTGTTGTCACCTCTGAAGCAGTTACATATCTAAAAGCTATATTTATTTACTAACTGTTTTATTCAATTTTAAGAGTATCCTGCTTGGAGATACTACTTTTGAATATCTGTGTGACCTAGAGGTCTGAATAGGTCCCAAGAACAAAACCTGCAGCATCGCATGCATTCTTTCTGAAAACTTGTACATCTAGCTATTATTCATGTTTTTAGCCTTTGTGGACTTTCAAGAGATTTTTTACACACCATTAGGCAATTATGGAGAAGGATTAATTTTTTTCTTGAAGCTTTGCATTTGTTTTCGGTCTTACAGCAACATGAAGCTCAAGGCTATTGTTTATAGTTCTAAGGCAGGGAGGATTAAGTAATGACATTCTTATTAAATGTTTGATAAATTAAATGCAATAATGAATTTTCTTTTGTTCTTACCTATGGGACACAATTGTAATGTATTAACTTGTCATATAGATTTATATACCTTAATAATTTTAAGCAAAACTTTTCAACAATTAAAATATTACCTTGGTGAAATTAAATATTAGTTCTTTACACCTTTGCCCATGTTTAGAACAACTTCTGAGAAAAAAAAAAAAAAAAGTCTGGTACAGATATCTTGACAAAAGTACTTGGAAAAAGAGAATCAGTGTGCACTATTGCTGTGCTTTGTCTATATGCACGAATGGTGTGACCCAAGAGGAATGGACCTGTAGAACAGAACAGAATGGTTGGCACTGATGTTATCCTTGTAACAGGGGGTTATTTCATCCTATCTCTGTGTGATTACTTGTAGTGAATGCCCATTGGTGGTTGAAGCCCATTGGGTCCATTCCTGGAGCATGTCTTTGGTCTTACCCCATTTTTTATCTCTTAAGCCTGCTCTGTGATTGCTCCAAATGTGGTACATGGGGATGATTCACCTCAGAAGCACACTCTTGATCCAAGCTACAGCTTCTTATGTAAGAGGTTATACAAAATGATTAATATGATCCATTTGATCTTTATTACTTGAATGTTATTTAGAGTTTGTGTGACTGTAATGTAGAGTTTCATCAGTTTTTGGAAGAAGGCTACGTAAAATGAAAGTCAGTCACATTGGTTATTTGTCAGAGAAAGGGAATTGGAGGTAGTGAGGAGGAATAAAAGCAATCCCAGTCTCTGCTATAGCTCATGTGTGGGCAGAGAGATGATCTCGGAGTCTTGCCACCTCCCAGAACTGTCCTGAGTTGTTAGAAGGCTTTGTTTTTTCTCAGCTTTTTTTCTGCTTGGTTTTGATCTATGAAAGTACTTTGTACCACCTCCCCCCCCACCACCCCTTCTCTCTCCTTTCCTTCTCCTCTTCCTTCCCTCTTCCCTCTCCTCCTTCCCCAGGATCTTGGTAGGAAACATCCTGTACAGAACTGTCCTTAAATTCTTATTGGGAAAAGGTCGAGGAATGAAGTAGAGGTTGGAGTCTTTGCCTCTGATCATGCTCTCATGTTTTTGGACGGTTATTTAACTACAACTAGGAAGCAGTTTGCCACTTAGGAGAGCTGTGCTTTTACTGTCGCTCTTTCAAGAGCTGTATGTTTGGAACAATATGGAAGCGCTGCTATTTATTATTTGCTTGTGCAGTTTACAAGGGCTAAATATCCCTACATCTCAGTGCTCAGAGCCCTTTCAGCACTGTTCAGAGTGCACGATTTACTTGTCCTTTTTACCTTCAGAGATTACTCTGAAGTATGCCACTGTCTGGCATGACATCTCTTTGGCTGTTCCTTTTTAAATGCATTGGGACATCTTTCTGGTGTTAGACAGTAAAAAGATCCTTGTTACTGAATAATTATTCATTGGAACCTGTGCCAGTTACAAATTCTGTAGGGAGTAGCAAAATAGAGAGCAGCTTTTCAGTTAGCTGTATTTTTTTCAAACACTTCTAGTTTGCAACTTTACTATGTCCAATGACAAAACAGAGTCTTTTGTATAAATAGTTCCATCAGCTCTGCAATTGGCCTGCACTGGTTGTGTGCAGCCTCTGTGTAAATGTTCCTTGTGCTCTGACCTGCTTTCTCGAATGCTGTCAGTTGGAAAAAAACAAAACAGGTGGAGAAGGTTTTTTCATAGTGACAGTTGGGGATGTCCTATCTGGGATAATATAGGGTAGTTATTGTTGTTTTCAGGTTTTTTTTAACACAATGCTAACTTTGCACAATATGTAATTTTTAATTTTTTGCTTCAGGCCTTTATAATTTAAAAATTTTCTTGTCTTTTTATTTATCTGTGGAATGGATTATTTTTTAAGATTGCAGTGCATGAAGCTGTTAATTGCAGAGATCTTTGGTAGTGAAGTTTGCAAATTTACAAACAATGACAGCTTCATTTTATTCCAGTGCATTTCTAATAGTCAGACATCTTGAAGTGCTTTACAGAGCATGTAATTATGTGCTAGCACCAAAGTGAGTTTATACAGGCTAACTGGCAGCCACTCTGCTTTCAGCCATATCCCACATACTGCAAGGAATGCTAGTTAGAGGTCTGAAAGTTAAAAGAGAGACAAATGCCGAAGGGTATTTCTTGGGTAAGAGTACTGCACGATAACTTGTATGTAAGTGCAGACCAAAGCTTCTAATTCCTGAATTGAAAGCAAAATGATGTATTTATCTGAATGTTTGCAGTATGGTGGCCAGATTTCTCAGCTGTCTCAGATGGTTTCTTCCGGATTGCTATATGAATGGTTGGGGGTACATTTACTGCCTGCTGGATATTTGACTACAAGCATACAACTCAGTGTGCTTAAAGCTGACCATGGGTACCAAAATCACTGTCATGTGGAAACATAAGGCCTTACAAAGAAAGTAAGATACTCATCTTTACTCTGAGTCGAGCTATACCAGTTCCTTGCTGCTATGCTGGAAAAGCACCCTTTAGCGTGGGGACAATTTATGCTGTTGGAAGCTATTTTTCCACCAGTATTACCATACTGCACCCATGGACAATGGAAGACAAGCCAACAAAAGCTGTCTTCACTCTGAATAGCTGCATCCACAAAAGAGATTTTATGGACCTAGGAGTGTCAGCAAGGTGATGTAGGCTTACCATGGAACAATGTTGTCGTTGCATATTAAGAATGCATTGAAACTGTGAGATTATTTTGAACAAATCCTAAATATCTGGTTTATCACTGAAAAAACCTCATATGTAAATTAATCTGTTTCTGTTGGGAAGAAAAAAAAAGGAAGAAATGGCCAAAAGAACTCCTGAATGCAGTTCTTGAATGGGTATTTTCAAGACACAGGAATCTTGGGAGGGGGGAATGAGACAAGAGTACCTCTTTTCCTGAAGATGTTACGTTCCTCTCTCTCTAGTCTAAACTTGGCAGCACACTTGCTTTCTATCCAAGGAAAATTCTGAACCAGTATTAATTGTATACGTATTTGATGCTACTGTAATGTTGTTAGAACAAAAATTTTTGTGTTTTTTAATGATGACTGAACTTTCCAAAATTATTTAAGCCATATATGAGTCCTAATTTTTTGTAAAATCCAGTGGGGTTTAGGCTCTTGATGACCCTGAATACTGACTAGACATCCAGAAACATTTTCAAAAACCAGTGTAGTAGTATGGTAGTTATTCCTTACTGTAACTTCTACTTTAGCCATTCCTCTCATTCTTCTGGTGAAGAAAGTTTCCTCATTTAATTGCATAACCTGGGTGTTGTTTATACTATATATGTATGTCAAATAGATGCTGAGATATGTTCCAGGCAATGTGTAATCTTTTCTTTATAGGGGTGGGGTGTACCTTCAACAGCATCCTATTCCAGTCTAGCGCTGCAACTGGTGGTAAAAGCACTTGCTAGAGAGTTAAAAGGCACACTTTCAAAATGCCACAGGTTGAGGAGTCCACATTTTGTACTACCACTCTGAGTAGTGTAGGCTGTTTGTATAACTGGTGAGCAGCAGCCTTCTCTTTGATGATCTCAGCCAGTTGTCTGAACCTAAGGGAATGACTTGAGATGTGGAAAAGCTTTTGAAAGTGAATCCCACTTTTACATTGATGCCTAATGCAGAGCTACAGGGAGGCATCTTAATGTAGGGAATATACGGGATCTGAGACAACTCAATCTTTAACATTTGGTATCAACACACTTAGGTGCCCTTCTATCCAGTTTGTTTGCTGTTCTAAAACCCATTCTGAGGCATTGTATTTTCTGAACACGCATTAATTAAAGCTGTAGCAAGTAAATGTTCAGTGAGATCAGACACTGAGTGGTGCAGAAGAATGCTTTAAAATTCTGTGAAACCTATTGATTATTAGCACAGATATATAAATATCCTACATGGGAACACATTTTCAAATTGCTCCTTTAGTAGAACAGGCTGATGTAATAACAGGAAGGTTTCGATGGTGGGAGGTTTCTTTTATAATTACATTTACTCTTTCAATTACCATATTCATTTCTCATTAATATAGGATTTCAAGGCCTTGTATTTTTGAAAGGGAAAAGGTTAGAATTATGGGCTAGCAGCTGGTTTTGATAGGGCGCAGTGAGCAAGTTAATGCTTACCAAACATTTGAAATTGCTTTTCAATTTCTGAAATCACTTTGCAGCTCTTCAGCTATTTTTTGGCTGGCTGCTCTTTATCATATTAATATAATACTGTGCAGAAAAATATTGCATTTAAGTGTTATGATGAAATCAAGCTGTTATGCTGCATGTGTGTGGTACAGAGTATATTTTTAGTGTTTTTTAGCCTATAATTATGTGTGTTTTGGTGCCTTTCAGAAGCTATTTGTCAAGGGAAGAGGTTATAGTTATGTTTGATAGGGCAAAATGCATTTTACAGCCTTACTAAGCCTCATTTAACTGAAGTAAACTGCATTTTAGCTTCGATTGAAGGTAATATTTAGTAAAAACTAGTTGTGAAATTTTTTTACACATCACTTTGGGAAATCCTCTTTCTCATCAGTTTATCTAGTTAACTGCTGGACTGGGGATGCATGAATCCTTAAGTTTCCATCACACCATATGTGCAGTCTACTGCCAGGACTAGAGATATAATTCCAGATGTTTTAACAACAGGAAAAGCCAATCAAATATGGAATTATTTGTATCTGGTATTCCTGAGAGCACTACCAATAGTGTGCTGCAAAGAGTTCTTGAAGCTTTCAGCTGTTAATATAATCCAAAGAAACGAAAAGAAATTGTGTTCTATATAATCCCCAAACCAAATTTTAAAAGAAAGAAACAATTTTAAATTATAGTTTTGTAGATACAATTTCTATAACTAATTAATCGTGATGGAAAGAAAGAGAAGAAAATCTGTTACAAATTCTGGTAAAAGATTGAAGTTTATTTAATCATCTCAATCAGTTGACATAAATCAGGTAAAAAACATACTTATTTTTATTATGTGGCTGGAATAATTATCTGTTTCCTCCAGTATCTACTGGTATTTTTTTTTCTCCATTAATTTATTTTCCCTTTTTATAAACAAAACATATTAGCTCAAAAAAAATGCACAAGTAATCAAAACTGATGTATATACTCTCAACCATTTACTTCTGCTTACTCTTTTCAGTGGTTCGCATGGTGATTTTTCTATTGAAATTTTCTTCCAGAATAACCTTGTCTGGTGCTGAGCTAGATCACTTGTCAGGACCTTGCATTTGTTGTATCTCATGTGTGTTTGTGTCTTTAAAAACTAATAATAAAACCTGGCTCTTTCTCAGTGCCTTTAAATTATTACTGTGGATAGCTGTGGAATTGTTCCTTGCAATCTTCAACCTGTTCAGTTTAACAAAATTGATTATTTTACTTTTGAATCCAGCAGGTCTTTTATTTTGTGAAAGCCTAGCAAAAGCTCATTGATTTACACCAGAGTTGGTTTGCTGTTTTCTTCAGTCAATACTGTCACATAATAAAAATCTTGACTTAACCAGGCAGTTTTAGTAATGTCCTGCTTCATGTCTGCTGCTACTAAATACAACCCTGCAGCTTTGATTTAAATATCTTTTTCAACATAACTTAGAATTTGATCACTGTATGTCACCTTGGATGCATCAGAGAACCAACAGGAATATTAATAAATTGTTTCAGTCCTGGATAGTTTTGCCTTGGAAATTCCGTGACAGACAGAACTGAATATTGCTGGTTTTACTTTTATGGTATTTTTAAAGCTTGCTTAAGGGACAGAAATTAATAAAGTACAAAATATCAATAAATCATAGCAGATGTTTTGAGAGATGTTCAGATGGCCTAAACCTAAGTGATGGTATATCGAGTGTTAATGTTTTTTTGGCTTGGTGCCTTTGAAGGCCTAGAAGCAAACAATAGGAAGCACTTTACACAAAGTAGGTGGAATTTTGTTTGTCTCTGGCTGAGCTTCCCAGCTTTATTGAATTTATTTGAACTTCAAGGTTGCTATGAAAAGTTCTCTGCAAACATTGTAGGCTGGACACTGAAGAAGGAACAGTTAACTGCTTTAAGCGTGATGCCAAGGGGAATTAGTACAGCAGCATTAAGCTTAGCCATTCCAGAGGTGCAGAGAAAATCCAACTGCTTTGTCACCTTCTCACATAAAAGTGCAGTCAGTCCCCAGCTAGGAATTGAGCAAGCATATTTAACTAATTCAAAAAAGACGCAGGCACCATGAGCTTCCTTTCTTTGGGGAAAGTAGTTTTAGGATCGACCTATTGATCTCACTCGAAGATGGAATGGCTTGGTAGTCCACTGTAAAATTTATTCTGAGATCACCAAGTACAGCAATGGGAAAATTTAATTCATAGTACAAATGAATTTGACCTCAAGCTGCACATAGATGATCTCTAATATTTTCAGTTTGGGATTAAAAGATTTTTCTCTTTCGGGATATCTAAATTTCTGATACAGTTCATACAGTTGGATTTATGTACACTCAGCATTTTTTTATTTTTAATAGATTATGTTCAAATCCAAACTAATAAATTATCTATGTGAACCCTGTTCTGTTTTGTTAGTTACAATCTTACCTTGCAGAGTTTCTTATCTTACATGTAATGCTGGTACTAGGGACTTGGATCCAGCTTTTCTCACATGATTTGATAATAAATATTACCATGTTTAAGGCATGTAAAATCCTACCCTTTCTAATAGGTGATGGGATTCACCCATTTGATTTGAAGTCTGATCATTCTGACAACATGAGCAAAGGAGTGCTGTTCCAGGTGTTCAGAGTGCTACATGCTCACTTAAGAGCAGCACAAAAAATCCTTGAGAAATATGTGTAGCAGTGATTAATCTACCACCCATGTAACATCATTACTGAAAACACTGCCTTTATTCAAAGTTGTAGCAATTTCAAAGGGTCTGTTATCAGAACAGCTGTGGCTCAGGTTCAGCAAGCCAATATGTGGGATTATGTAGCATTCAGGGTCCTAAAGTCTGCAGTGTTATATTCATTTTACATGAAGTAGAACAAAAACAGCTAAAAAAATGGCTCTTTCAGTTTCCTCTGTTTTATTTAATATTAGTTTCCCTTAAAATAAAGTGAGATGATCACTGATTTCTCTGTGTAATAGTAGATGTGAGGAGACCTTTGGTCCTATTAAAATTATAAGACAGAAATTAATGCGTTTTATGCATTCTTTGTTTTTCTTGTTTTGTGTATGTAGTGTAGAGATGTACTTATGTAAATATGCACAGGTATAGGTACCTACCGATGATCAGATAGTTCTTGCGTAGGGACAGTGGAAAGGTTAGAAACTAAGTACTTACACCAGAACACTGATTATTACTGTCTAGAACTAATGCTCAGTATTTGAAACAGGGCTATGAGAAGTCTGAGGATTCAAGACAGGGTAGCATCTTTTTATCTTTTTTTTTTTTTTTTTTTTTTTCTGCAGAGAACCTATTGTAGATGCATGTATCTTTGAGATGTTATTTCCAGAATAAGACATAATGATAAAGAACAGAGTACCCATAATGTTTACTTAGCTTGTGGATGGTGAGAGGACTCTTTACAGGAGGTATATGGAAATTAAATGTGGGTTAGAGTACTAAGGGTCTAAATTTTCAAACAAAATTAGCATGCACAATAAAGTCTCATTAACTTTTAGCTTTATTATGTTTATGTGTTCATGTTCCTTGTGTGTTTTCAAGTCTACTTTTATTCCAATTTCCATTTTGTCCTGAAAGTCTAGATATTACATTCTAGCTAGAATGTGCATCAATAAAGGATGAACAAGAAAGTAAACATAAACTGATCAGGATACACGGTGCCCTTGTCCATGTGGTGGCAATGTTTAGATAAAGGCAATTCATAAAAGATTAAAGAACTGACTTTTCAAATACTTTTAACATTTTTGGCTAGATGAATGAGTAATTGAGTGTCATCATATGGTTAAGCCTTTCAAACCATACAGTAATTGAGATATTAAAATGTTGACTGAATCCTCAAAAATATGGAAACCAAATGTGAACCTCACTGCTATGATCTAATTACATCCTCTTTCTCAGATGGTTTCCTTAATAACTTAAAGGTTATTGATGCATTCCTCATATGCTGCAATACTTATATGAGTAGGTCGAGTGTCTCAGTCCATTATACTGGTGGTGGCTTCACTTTGTCTGGTTCCTTTCAAAGCTTTCGCTCATTTTGGAGAACTTGTTAAAGCAGGAAAGGAGAGAAATGCAGTGTTCTTATATTATTCATGCATCACAAGAGTCATAAAACAGTCTGCAAAGGTTTTGAATGTCCTGCCTGGCACAACAGGCACCCTAGCTGAATGTGTAGAACATCACCTGATAGAAAAGAAGATAGAAAAGAAACGCCAATGTACATTAGTAGCCTTTAAAATCTGTAAATAAATTGCATATTTGCTTCAAAAATGTGAAAGTAGTTATTGATTAAATAGCATTAGAGTGCCCTTGGCTTTAAAAGACATTCAAAATATGAGGCAACGCTCAAGATCAATAATAGATTTTATATTTGTGACCTAAAAAAATAACAGCACCATGTAATTTAAAAGCAAATGGTTCCTTGTGATTCTTGCTCACATATTAAGATTTTCTTTTGTATCCTTTACACATCGGTTAAATCTTCTGTGACCAGCTTCCTTTCTGACAAAAGATGACAGAAATCTAAGGATTTTTTGGAAATAGTATCATCTGTCCCATCATGCACAGCTTTGGTTGGGCCAAATTTCTTGTCTTCTACAAGCAGAGAGTAAATGAAACAGCAAATATTTTGTCACAAATCAATGCAGATTGTAATGTTCTGCTCCAGTACTGGTGTAGTTACCTAAATTCTGGTTTGTGTAAAGTAAGGCTGGTACACTTCTCTTTTTCTAAAAATTATTTGCATACAAAGGGTGACCATAACTTCTTCGGGTCACCTACAGCAGAACAAGACCTGTTGGTTGCAGCTACAGTATTTGACTGCTAAAGTTTATTTTATATTGCCCAGAGTGAAGTGCATTTTTTCCCACAGCTGAAGGTGTGTGTATATGCTGGATTTCTGACTCAGTCAGTGAAACTATCCATTTTTATGATTGCTTTGTTTACAAGTGTACAGAGTACAAAGGCTTTTCCTTTAGTTTTATCTCAGGGTAAAATAGCTAATCTGTTTTGACATGCTATCTAAATGACACTCAAACTAGTATACGGACTAACTCATCCATAAGTCATTTCTTTTATACACATGTACTGCTGTGTCCAAGAAAAAGAGTTATATTGGCTGCAAGAGTTTGAATAATAATGGTCATTAATATGGCGAATTGAGGGTCACCACATTCATCCCACATATCAAATCCCCTTTCAATGAGATCAGTTCCATCAGCTGTCAGATTCCATTAAATATATCCCCCAGACCTACTGACCAGCTGACAGTAGAGAAACTCAAAACCATACACCCACTATTAGCATTATAAAATGTGAAATCAGCTGGAAGGAATGATAGAACTGAAAACAAAATAGATGAAAATCTATAATGCCCCTGTGTCTTCCTAAACAGAAACCCCTAAGAGTTAAAATGCCCCCATAAAACATGGAGGTAAAAACAAAGGTTGTCACATTGTTTTCTTCATAACCTATAATGATTCTTTTACCTTTTGTTAATGCAAGATTTGCATAAATGTTTCATGAGGTTAATACAATGCATAAACTGAGCAGTTTATTAAGCAACATCTGTGCTGTTTTCTCAGATAATGCAGTGTTGTTTCCAAGTCACTGAAATATAACCTATCATAAGGTTTTGGTTGTTAAAATACTTGTTTTGCAAGGGCTGTGATCACATCTGACATTTTTAGCAGATGCCACAGTAATACAAAAGAATTCCTTAATACCACAATATGTGTTAGCAAAGCACCCAGCAAGAAGTGGATAGTATTCCACTGAGCTGGTATAGTTTAGTATAATGCATAAGACATGAGAATGTCTTGTTGTGTGTCATCTTTCATATAAAAATACCCTACTTCAAAACTTGCACAACTGCCCATGATACATCTTTCAAGTGAGATCTTGTCATTGTTGATAGTTTTTGACTTTGCCATTAAGTCACTTTATAGTATTTTTTAAAAATTAAGTGTGTGGAAAAAATTTGCACCGCCACAATTTTATCTTGATACTGGTGCCATATGGGAGTCTTTAAGGAAAAAAAAAAGTTATGAGACCAATAATTTTTAATGAAACTTGGCTTAGCTCTTGAAGCAGGTCATGCAGATAAAAAGTAGGCGCATGAATTCTGTAGCCATATTCTTTCTTTTTTCCTGGCAAGGATTAAAGAAATGTAGTTTCAATTAAATCAGAGCGTAATGGAGATATGTTTTATATTATTGATTCTGCAAGCAATAATTTGGGCATTTTCTTTTTCTGCCATGTGTTTGATTTACTCTTCACCAAGAAGTATGGAAATTCTGCTCTTTAAAAATTTGCATTTGTATCTGCCTTCCCTCATGAAGCCCTCACTTTTTGATTATTAACTTGAAATAATTTAATGTTTTCATTGCAAGATACCCTCAAAATCAGAGTATGCAGGCCCTTATGATGTATAGATGTTTTACCTTTGGCTTAAAGGTTTTAAGATTACACTTGAGGTAGGAAAATAGTATTTTTGGAAACTTTTAGTGAAATGTTTGCAGCAGTTACTTTGCCCTTTATAAAAACTGACACTGGAGCTTACGCTTCTCCGTCCATGCAAAATGTCTATTGACCAGTGAGGTAGTAGAAGAACCTTTGACAAGCAGTCTCTGTGAGAGTAATTATGTTGATCAAGTATCCCAGCTAAATTCCAGGTTGGGTGATAATAGTCCAGAACCTGAATGGCTTCTTGTGTTTCCATTTGAGTAGATATGTTTATTTTCTGATCTATCTTGGATAGTGTTAGTTTGCTTTTGAACAGTTGCCAGATCCTGCAACATGGAAGAGAGAAAGTTTCTCTGCCGTTGAAGTGCAGTTGCCTCAGCTGGGAAGCATACCAAGGTGCATAAAAACTTAGCAAGTCAGAAAAAAATTGTGCAACTTTCTATGGCAAAACTCCTGTTGAAGACTTTGGCTCGGTAGCAGAAAGTAAAATGCTGTATCCAAATGAAACAAGGGAAATTTAGGTAGTCATAATGACACAATTATCCCATTAGAATTTGGCTAGAATACTATAGTTAACACATAGTTAGTTTCAGTGTGAACTTAGGATGCACAAAGAATACAAGATCAGACCCTATATAATGAAGGGATCATTTACACACATTATCCCCACAATGAAATGCTGTCACCCCTTGGTGGAAAACACAGCTGCTTTTTAAAAGCTGCTCTACTGTAATAAGTGTGTAACTAGAGCTGGTTGAAAAACATGAAAATGATTTTATGAAACATTTTGAACTTTCATAGTTGTTTCCATTTTTAGGTTCACAATAGAGTATTTATCTTTCATATTTGAGATGATTTTGTTCATTATTGTAGATTATTTTGAATTTTAAAAGATCTTTTCGTAGTAGGGATTTTCAAAAGCATGTTTCAGTGAACTAAAAAATATTATGATTTTAAAATTAAACTTTGCAGGATATTTTTATTTTTAAAAAAGATGTGTTGCTAGTTTATAATTTTACATTTTAGGGAAAAAAAAAAAAAAAAAAGTAACTTGGCCAAAACTTCAGATAAAAGTGTTGTTTTGATTTTGTGTTTGATCTTCAGAAGTCATTAGGGATTTCTTATATCCAAGGACCAAACAGCCATTAGTACTGATATAATGTGTAGAAGTCAAAAGCACCAGCAGACCCCTTGGTGGTTTAAATGAGAAGATCTGTTCAGGTCTGGATATAGGAGTCAGAAAGTAGACTTATAGAAGAACACAGGAAAATAAGGTGACCAGTATTGGTCAACCAGACAAAAAATTGTTTCTCTCTCACGTGCAGAAATCATAACTTATCTCACTCCTGTAGAAAGCAGCGCATCTTACTTTTGTTTTCCAGTTAATTATAAGCAATGTATTATGGACAGTCTAATGAAACCAAAATGTATATGAACATTAGAGGTTTCACATTTAGAATAGACGTGATTTTCCAACCTCCTTGGGAACAATTTTTCCTTTTTTTTTGTTTTTTTGTTTTTTTGTTTCTAATTTGTGCTATCTCTGTCAATAAATGCTATACCTCAGTTATGATGGCATTACCTATGCAGGTGACCACTGTAACTGCTCTGTTCAGATATTGACATGATTCTACCACTTGGAGCACCACTTACACTTCCTGGTACATTTTGTTTGCCAGGAGTCTGTCCCTCTGGGCACGAGGGACATGTTGGGAGGGAATATTTCGGTTGCCATCAAATACATGGACATCACTCTTGGCTTTGCTTGGAAACTATTCCATTATAATGACTTTGTTAGGCTAGTGGGACAATACTTTGGATAACTGGCCTCCTTACACTGGACTTCTGTTCTAGTTACTTGGCATATAGCATTTTTATTTAGGCCAGGTGGTTAAGTTACACTAGACCTAATGAACAGGTCTACAAATTCATCACACCAGAAGAAAAGGTGCTCCTGCTCTGTCCCTCCGCTGCTACTTCTGCCACTTGTTCCTGCTGCTCATTTGAAATCATTTGCTTCATCAACCTGGCAAAAACAATTCCCCACCTAAAGGAGGTTATAGTGTTCCGATGCCTCCCAAGTTGTACTGGCTAACAGAAAATACAGATGAGTGACAATAAGGGAAGGCGTGTGGAGGTAGAGGACCTACTCCCAGAAGAAGCAGACAAATTAGTTCAGCTCAATGTGAAACTGTTTCTTAAACTCTTTGGGATTATTTGGTTTAGGTTTGGTGATAAGCTGTAGAAGCTTACTTCTTGGTTTTTCATTCTTTTTGTAATCAGACTTTTTTATTTCTTTGTATAGAGCAATACTTCTGCGAAGTGTTTCTCTAACGCATCTAGCGTTTGACACAATCATGTCTGTATCATGTTGAAATGTATTTGTTGTTTCTTACAGGATTTATTTTCTGTCAGTTGATGTACGTGATTAGATAAATGCCAGTGTTGGAAGAAACAAAGGAATAGCCATGTATGACCAGGAAAAGGGATGAATTAGAAATGACTGGGACTTTTGCAGTATGTGTTTAGATAAACTGCAAGCTTTTCTATGTGAGTGAACTTTGTTTCATGCATTACTTCCAGGATCAAATCCTGGAGTAGCAAGTTGTGGGATCATTTTTTTTTTTTTTTTTTTATTTGAAGTTTGAAGCCAATGAAAGAAATGGTAAAGTTTTTTTGCACCCCTCAGAAGAATATGGTGGTGTGGGTTTTTTGTGTTTTGTGTGTTTTTTTCAGCTGCAAATATCTGGTGAAAGAAACTAGACTTTGTATTAGACATTATGAATAGTATATTAACAAGTCCTGAGCACTGCCCTAGCCCTGCCCTAACTAAAATGAATATGAGCTTTGACTTTGATTTCACTCAGAGTATGCTTAACACATTAGCAGCCCTAACTTCTAACATTCTCTGGCAAAAACTGGAGCCTGAAAACAATTGGGGTTAATGGTTAGATGGCTCTACATTGTAGAGTCCTGTTTATAAAATAAACTGAAGGCTTTTTACAAAAGTGGAAACCTTTTGAGAGTATTCCTCATTAACATTGCCTAATTACAGTTCTTTGATCTTTAATTCCCCTGGCACTCTTGCCTCCTCTTCTCACTCCATTAATGGATGCTCTGGCCCTTGTTTTCGAAGAGAGGATGAGCCTGTTTCAAATACTCAGAACTGGCTGTTGAACAGCCATCTGTTGCAAACACGTACACCAAGACTCTATTGAAGTCACTGCATTTTTAGATTGATTTCTGTGGGCTTCAGGCCATACTTTCTGCAACAGCCTCTGATGCAGCCCTTAGTGTGTATGTGTACCAGCAGTAACGCACTAATGGACACATGCAATCATATGTGTAGAAGTGTTCCTGGGCTTTTACTTCATTAGTTAATCAACACTATTGTCAAAAGAAATAGTTTACACTTTTACTTTAAATGTGTTTCTAACGCAGAAAACATTTGCATTCTGGCATTTTCATAAGAACAGAAACAAACCAGCAAATGCTGTGGCATTTATGTATGACAGATAAAAAGTTATTCTTGGTTCATCTTTAAGCTGTAGAGAACCACCTACAAAGAGAGAGCCAGGCATTTCCATAAATAAATCCCATGATAACAGATGACTGTAAAAACACGGCTAGCCTCATACAACCATGGTTTATACTCTTAAGCATTGTATTACCTTTCTTTCTCTCTCTGGACGAGGGGACTAAAAAATTGAAGGAGTTGTTGATGCATCTTCTTAAACTTGGGCCAAAGTCTAGTCAAAATTAACGGGAAGCATTTCAGTAGATTCAACGGGCTTTGGTCAGACTCTGTACCTCAGTTAAACCCCAGTTGTGAAACACTGTCTTACTGAAACATGGTGGTTGCCTGAAAGAATCCTCATAAAAGTAATTCTTTTGTGTAGTTTCTTTAACTTGCAGTTTATGTCCGTTTCTGCTCATCCCACTCTTAAATCGATTCAACATTCCAGAGGAAGCCTTCTAATCCAGTTTGAGGAAACACTTCAATTTGCATCAAGGGTCACGTATGAAGATTAGAGGAAATAATGTGACCTGCCCACGTACAATTTATGAACACTTCAGCTAAACTACATTTCTGGATTTTAAAGGAAATTCTGCAATATAATAATTGTATCTATTCATGCTATTTGTAATTTCCAAGTGGTAAATCATCATCTGTAAGAAATGCTCTCAATCAAGGGAGAAAAAGGCATATAATTATGTCATTTATAATGAATTCTAAAGGAAACAAAGACTTTAAGAGGAAAAACTCTGGAGAAAACCAAGGAAGAAAATCCACCCAATAATACCAGTTGTTCTTAAGAAGTTACATGGCTGGTGAAAAATTTGCATTTATTATATGAAACTCAACATCAAAAAATTCATCAGGGGAACTGTCAAAACTCTGGAGTTTAAGCAAACAAGACCTGACTTTTATTAGATAAATTACATACTCTCCTTCTTCTGTAAGCATCAATAATATCAACTTTTTGACAAATAGCTATCTCCTGGGTGCGAGTTCTGAGGATTGCTGCTAATCTTCATCTTTTGAAGCATCCAAAGGATTAAAGGCATATGTCAATAACAGTGGCCTATGACCTTTATGTGGAAGGTACCACTGTCTCTTTGTACTAGTGAAGTCTGTGATGTGAGATGATATGTATAAATGCTTAGAAACCATTGAAGAACCCTTGCTGTGCAGAAATCTGTAGAGTCAGGAAAGATGCTTTCATACTGTAAGGCTCTTGAACTGCATATATTGTCTGGCAGAATTTGGCTTAATCCATTTACATTTAATGACAACTTTAACAAATGGCACTGACTGAACAAACATACATCCTTAAAGTAAATAGGAAGAGAAAAACAAAATAAAATAAGCTTTTCTGCTGGCATTTCTGTGTGCTGTCTAGATTTACTGCAGATAGAATTAATTTTAGTGCAAACAACTTCTGTGCAAGCACTAATTGCTCTTTATTCTCATATTGTAGATATTTATTAGGTCTGATTCTTCTCTTATGCTAGTATAAATCAGTAACTCAGTTGAAGACAATGTGGTTACATCATCATAAACCTGGTAAGGGCATATCTTACTGGATGAGTGAGTACCTAGTAATAATAACAGCAGTAATAGAAATGACGGAGTGGAAACTCAGAGGTTAGATTTTCTGTCTGCTGTGGATGTTAAATACCTCACTTTATCTAGTCATGGTGTGCAGGGTGTTATCAGGGCAGAAAGTCAAAAATCCCTTGGAGGTTGTCAGATGGACCTGTATATTTGTATATGATAGTGAAATTAAGTCTTAAATCTCACTTTCTACTTCTGCTGCTAACATTGATTTCAAAGGCACACATAGCTCAGATAAAGAGTAAAGATGTAACTCTGCCTTCCCGTAGTCCCTGGGACATTGGCAAGAACCTACTCAAAGTAGTATAAACACATTTGAGATTTGCTGTCCCTGAGAAAAGGGATTGAGTCATTCGTGTAAAGGAAAAAGAGAAAGTGAAGAAAGGGATGCATATGAGGTTGTAAACTGGTGAAGCCTGGTGCCAGTGGATTTGAAAACTGTTGCTGAATAGGGCTCCCTCCCCTGCAACCTCCTCAGATTCTGACTTGGTTAACAGCATCAGTAGCAAGCCTAGTTTTGCAGGGTTCAAACACAGGCAAAACAGGTCATTGCACTGCAGTTAATTTACTGTCCCTTGTTAGTTTGCTGCTTTAGCAGTGGCCTGATTTGCCTGTTGCCTATGGCCAAACATTATCTATGGTGTTAGGATTTTTCTCTGTATGTGTGGTAGCAAAGCATTATAAAAATCTCTCTGGAAAGAATTTAAAAGAATATAAAGATAATTTTGGAATCCTCAAGCTAACAGAACTCCAGAATACTTGTATTCTTAGCAGTCCTGACACTGCAGGTGCTTCCCTGCCATTTTGTTTTCACCATTAGGCTGATTTGGTTTAAGTGCAGTTGTTCTTTCCGGGTAATTCAACATCATTCAGAATGGAAAATCACACTAACGGGGCGGGGAAGTGACTTACCTAGATTGATCCTATGCACTTCCAGTGTCTGTCTTACCAATGAATGCAAGTTCTTCTGGCCATTGTGCAAGTCTGAGTGACAGGAAAATGCTATCATTGCTGATGTTGTGGATGCTGTTTTCCTGATGTTGTTGTAGTCTAGCCTATCAAAATAATTAATCCTGAAAAATAGCATAGTGTCAGTGTTGGCTGGTGTCCTGAGAAAACAATTCAGACTGTCAAAGAAAAGTCTAGTCCATCCTCATATCCCATAGAACATAATTAAAAGTTGAAGCAGAGCCACCATAAGGAAAATAAGCACAAGTAGAATGAATTGAAGGGGGCAGCTGTTCAGGTGACTGACGGTACTCTCAGTCCTATCGTAGCTCTGCTTCCTGCAGAGTTAGAGATGTGCTTTGCACAACACTTACAATGGTTATGTATCTGAGATTTGATGAATTTTTTTTTCCTTCTTTTCAATTGCTAAGTGTCATTAAAAGGAATGAAAATGTATTAAACAGAAACATAATGTTGCTCTGTGAGATAAAAGGGGAGGGAGCTTATGCAGCTATGTCCGGAAGAGGGCAGAATGTAAGAAAGATCTTCATTGCTGGGGAGTGGGGAGGGAATAGATTAAGAAAGTATAACCTGGATCAGAGACTGAAGACTTTATATAGATACATGCAAAAAGTGAAGTGAGGTCTGTGTGGCTGGAACTTCACAAGCCATCTTCTGAGTTCTGCCCTTGGATAATGATGTTACACAGTTTCTATTTGGTGGAACAGGTTGAGCGTTGGATTGTTTTCTTCTTCTTTTCACAGGTATCCTGGTTGCCTCTCCTCTGATAGTTGACAGAAAGATTTTGACCGTTCCAGAGAGATCCCTCTAATTTTAAGATACTTATACCTCTTCATGGTGTAGTCAGGTGCCTTTGCAGCTGTCTTGTAACTTTTGGACAGCTGATAGATCTAAGGTGTTTCACTTGGTGGCAGGTAGTGACTCATAGAAGTTTTAAATCCTCTTTTTACATATCTATGTATTATTATCATTTGCAAGATGTCACTGGAGTGGTTGCTGTCCAAGCACACCATCTGTGCAGTACAGGTGGAACACAGTGTGCTCTGCTGTCTGTCATCTTGGCACTTGCTCCAGTGGAATAGAAAGTCAGTTCAAGGCTACAACTCTGCTATCATATAATGTAACCAAAGGCAGCAGAGGACTATCTAGCTATCTGAGAAATGTCTTTTCCTTTGGGAGAATAAATTTTCCATTAGAACTAAGTGTAAGTGTAGAATTAGACAAAAAGCAGAGCTTCATAGAAAATTAAAAAAAATTATTTTCAGAAATTTTTGAGACACTGTTGGCCGTCATAGTGAAGGACATATATATCAGTGAAGATAAATGGTGAATTATAATTCGGTGTCAAGGGTTCATAGACATTCTCTCATACTAGTTCATCTGCCATTAGATAGATTCTAAGATGATTTTCTGTTAAGTTAAATGGATCCATAAATACCTAAGCCATTTGGTTCTAGCTGCCTGCATAGTACCTTCAACTCATAAATGAAGAATGTGGAAGGTCAGTAATGTGACATTAAATGAGTGTGTCACAAACACAGTCAGTGTCTGACAGTAAGTAAGTGCCTCAATAAGAGAGATCACAATTAGTGAGAATGTGAATTTTTTTGCAACAGAGAACTGCCAGAGGACAGCTTCTTCTCTTTCTGTGGAATAACAGAGGTGGACTTCCCAAAGCATCTGGCTGATGTCTTCATCTCCTGAAAATACAGCCCTAAAAAGCTTTGGGCCAGATAAGTACAATTGTGTGTGTTTGTTGTTGAACTATCTGTAGCGTATGCCAAGTGCCAGGGAGTTTTAACTTATGGTTGCATTACAGGCACAAACGTCACTAAATAATACTAAGAGACTATCAGGGAATACTTGCCAGCTTATTGTAATGGTTAAAGAGTGGTTGTGTGATTTATAGTTTATAGGGTGTGGCTTACTGCTTCCCATTGGTCACCTTCACTGATTGCTCACTGCAGGCCTGTGGGAAGGTATGATCCATACAGGCAGCTAGAAGGAGGTTCTCCTAAAAAAAGAGTTCTGGACCAAGTTATCACTTCCTTTTCTTACCCTTTCGTTTTCATTCTTTCCAATAATCTCTATAAGTCTTGTAATGACAAATATTATTGAGAGAAAGTTTGATTCACCAAGCAATTTTTACTACTTTCTTTGGTCTGTACCCTTCATATAGATGAAAACAGTTGTACCTTCCACACTTGTTACTTGCCAAGCATTTGGTATTGATGCTTTTAACAATTCCACCAAAACCTTTTCTTTGCTGGATTCTCTTAATTTTATGTATAATCATACAGTAATATTCCAGCTTTCAAGAGTTAAGACTCAGAATTTAGTTCCGGGCAGTTCAGGACATAGTCTTAGCAGTTTTCATGGTTTGAGCCCAGAGGGCAACTGGCCACCAGACAGTCACTTGTTCACCCCTTCCCCCTGAGGGATGGGAAGGAGAAAATAAAGCAAAAGTCTCAAGAGATTGATGGAGATAATGATGACTCGACCATTATGGTCACAGGCAAAAGACAGACTCTTTAGGGGAAGAAAAAAACATCAATTTAATTCAAACACTAACAACACCACCACGAGAGTAGGACAATGAGAAGTATTACTGCATCTTAAAAAATGCCTTCCCCCCACCCCTCCCTTCTTCCTGGGCTCAGCTTTGATCCCAATATCTTCACCTTCTGTCCCCAGTAGCGCAGTGGGTTATGGTCAGTCTGCTGCTGCTTTCTCCTCAGGGGGAACACTCCTTGCACTCTTCTTCTGCTCCAGTGTGATTCCTCTCTCACAGGAGACAGTCCTCCATGAACTTTATCTGACATGAGTCCTTTCTCCAAGCTGCAACTCTTCTCAAGCTGCTCCAACGCGGGTCCCTCCAGCATGTCACAGTCCTCCCAGTGACAAACTGCTCCAGCACATGGGTTTCCCTCAGTCCCGGCCTTCTTTGGGCACAACCACTTGCTCCAGTGTGGGGTCCTCCACGGGCTGCAGGTCGGCATCTGCTCCGCTGGTGACCTCCATGGGTGGGGGGCAGCCCTGCCATCTCACCACGGGATACAAGGGAGTCTTTGCTCCAGCACACCTCCCCCCTTCTCCTTTCTTCCACTGACCTCAGTGTTCACACAAGTGTTCTCCTCACAACTCCAACTCCTCCTCCCAGATTCCCCTTCTTAAATACGTTATCACAGAGGTGCAACTACTTGGCTCAGCCTTGGCTAGAGGCAGGTCTGATGTGGAGCCGCATGAGCTTTGAGAAGCTTCTCACAGGGGCCACCTCTGTAGCTCCCTCCTCCACTACCAAAAGCCCCACCACACACACAAACCCAAACAGCAGTAAAAGGAGACCTCGGTCTCCAGTGCTGCATGTTGTCTATTCACTGTTTAAAATTGTAGTAGAATTAAATATCCCCATATTCTGGAAAAGCTCATTAAGTTACTCCTCTAGATTATTAATTCTTTGTCTCTCCCATTTTGTGACTATCCATGTAATACTACTTTTCCACAAACAGTGACAGCTTTTATATGTTCAGGACTATTACCCATTAACTCAATCCTTCCCTTATTTTCTTAGATACATCTTCTAGCTCAAAAGTTAGTGTAGTAGATCCTGCTGGAGGATCTGTAGTGTTACCAGGTAAATATATCAGCAGTTTGGAGGTACTAGATTATCAGGGTCCTTGTGTGATATATTTGTGTGCATCTGCTTCATTCTTTGTGCTTTTTAGCACAGCTGGAGTTAGTCACTGGACTATATAATCCTTTAGTCTAAATCAGCGTGGACATTGTATGTTCTTACACCCTTAATATGCTCCTCAAACAAATATGCTAGAAACAAGTGTTGAAAATAATAAAATACACAGCATCCATCTTGAAAGACTTCATCATAAAAGAGCAGATGTAGCAGTTTAGAACCTAGACCCTGAGGGCAATGAGCCTTATGTCAATGACAAACTCATTTTGCCCCACCATGTCCCCTTGAGTCCCTTTTTGATGTTTCTTGCCCATAAGCTTGTCAGTAGCAGTTGGTGTCTGACCAGCTGTCTGGGTGCTGCTGTTGACCTGTTACTTTTTATCTGGGCTGTGTCTGTGATTCTTTCTTGTATTCTCTGTTGGCCTGAAGCTTCTGGGCAATAGGGCCTTGTAATGCTATCTTTATGATTTTTATTGAGATCAACTTTTAAATGTGTGTCTACAGCCCCTCACTGGATCCTTTCTTCCCAATTTAGTCAAATGTGGGGGTTTTGTTTGTTTTTAAGGTCAGTCAGTCAGTTTTAAGTCAGGTAAACTTCTACAGCCTGTCTTAGAAAATATTCTATTTTCATGTTTCAGTATTTAGCTTTTGCAGTTCTAGTAAGCGTGGTCATTTCATATGATACTTCTGTTCTTTCCTGTTCTAGACATAGAGTAAAAAAAATTGTTACATATGTTATTACAAAGATGCTTCCCTAGAAACCACAGGTGTTAGAGCAACATATGTGGCTATCTGGAATTTAAGTAGCTTGATTACTGTTAGCGGGAAAGATGTAGCACTAGTGTACATGGGCTGTCGAGGATGGGTGCAGAGCTCCAGTGACGTCATGCAACCATCCTTATCAGTGCTAACATGTTTTCATTGCTATCTATATCTGAAGTAAAACTAACTCAGATATAGTTTGTTGCTGCCATTGCAGTTACAACACTGAACAAAACCAATTCTTTCTCCCTTACAGCTCTCACAGTTACTGATGTCGCACTTGTTAATACCGCAGACCTAATTCTTTTGCAGCTTAGATGGTGAAATCTCTGTGGTTTGGTATAGCTACTTCTGATTACGGTTTTGTTTTGTATATTGTCCAGGAATCTTTCAGGTTATGTTGATTTTGATATTGAGAATATTTTTGATAATTTAGGTAGTTTAAGTAAAACAGGGATTTTTTTTAAAAAAAAATTCCCCTCTGTTCCAGGCCTGCCTTATTTTTGCTTTATCTTTTCTCATTTTGTGCATCATGTTTCTGAACTGTATCTTACTGGTTTTATAAATGCTTAATTTCTGGTCAGGAATGATCTGCCCTATATCCTTATAGTATGATATAGTAGGGTTTATTTTCATACCTATGATAACTAGGTTAAGGGAGAATGAAGTCTGACAGTTAAAAACTGGGGCCAGTAAAACATTTTGGAACAAACTGAGACCTACTGTAAGTCAGCCAGTATTGACTAACCTGGGATGAAATCCTGCTTGGTCAGGCTGTATCTGAATTTAGCTGTCACTCCTTTCTAAAAACATACTCGTTATAGCTTTTGTAATTGCTTAGTTGTTGACTGGGGAGTCTTAGAGACTTTGGAAAGACCTCATGCTGGCTTTGAGTTTACTGTATTTCTACCTTCGTATTTCCTCCAGTGGAATGGAGAGTATTACCAGGCTTGCCAAATTATTTTTTTTAATGTAATAGTCTTTCTAGAATAAGATTTACTTGAATTTTTTCAAAAATTTCTGCAGTTTTTGAGATGATTCATTTGATAGACTCTCCTTTTTCTTAGGCAGATATATGTGTTTGTAGTGTAGTCTTTTCCTAAGGTGTGCTGTTTTCATGGTTTTCGTAAAAAGACAAATGTGCTAGAATGAATGAATGAATACTCGCTTTCATGGATGCCCAGTGGCTGAGGCTGTTTTCTAAAGAAAACTGAGAAGTCTAATAACAAGTTTAAGCTGTGTTGCCGTCTTTTTTTTTTTTTTCCACATGCTAAACTTTTTCCAAGGCTAGGATATGTTTGTGTGTGAGGACCTGTTTCAACATTTATCACAAGCAAACCACTCCGCTATTCCAAACATGATATATTTCACTTTAGTACTGCTGACTTCAGCTTACTAATTGCCTGACAGCATTTTCTTTGTTAAGCTTTAACTGTGATCATCACACTTTTGTTGTACTGACAGTAGAAATATTCAGTAACAGACGACCTAAATACATCATAAGCACAACTGTACTAATCTTTCATAATGGGTGTGCTTTTGGAATTATATGGAACACGTGCATATAATCATTGTCAGGAGCTACATGCATTCAAGTCTCCAAAAGCATCAACTGAAAGCATTATCTGACAAAGCATTCTGATTCTCAATGTGCATGACTTACAACAACAAAAAAACAAAACTAAAACAAAAAAAAACCCCCAAACCCCCAAAACAAACAAAAAAAGCCCAGACCCATAAAGATGCAGGTTTTTATTTTATAGCCAATTGAAGCTGCTTATTAAATCAGAATCAGCAGGATGGACATATCATCACCTGCATACAGTCTGGATCAAACTAGTCAGTTCCTTTTGTGATGATATGAGCCCACAGAAATCCACAAGCACTCTTTCTGCTGAATTGACTAATGTTTCTTGTTTTTTAGAAAAAAGACAAACTGCATACATCATGTATGCTTGAAGAGATAGTGTCCGGAGAGATCTAATTTTGCACAAAAAAGAATTCTGTAGCTTTGGTTGAACAAAGACTGATTTGCTGCCGCTATCGTTTTCTAACTGTTTGAAAGAGAAGGTTCAGGCTCCTAGCATGTAAGCAAAGGTGTTGGAACTCAAAATCCTGTGCTACATGTCTGCTTCTACCACCAGCTTTGTTTGAACTCACTTGGCAAGTCTTTGTTTCTTCATGTTTTAAACTCAGCTAATAAAACTTCATTTGTGAAGGCTGCCATAAACTTCTGTACATCAATGAGAAAGCCTACATTATGAACCATGATGCAATACTGGAGTTTTGGAGTCCCGTAACAGTTGTGTTCTGTAAGAGCACATAGCAGTGAAGAAGTTAGTCAGACCTTCCTGGCGGAGCAGGTTAGCTCACCTGCTGCTCTGCACTCTGGTGCCTACACAGCTGCTAAGCAAACATCTGTGAAGGAGTGAAAGGCATCTCTGTGATTCTCTGTATTCAGCAGCTCTAGTCCTTCATCAAAGGACCCAAGAGTGTCAGAACAAGATATAAAAACTTCAAATATTTTCAATACACATTAATTCATTAATTTCTCTTACTGACAGTAAGACGGCTAGAAGTCTTTCAAGTAGCATCTCAAGTTGGATTACATAAGCAACGCTCATTACATATCAGGGCTTTTAAAATGTTGTGGCACTTGTCATATTCAGGCATTCAGACAGGGATTTTCAGAAGCACCACTGTGAGTTAGGATTTGCCGTTAAATTAGTCAATTTTTAATATCTCGTTCAGTTAGCTTACAGTGTCATCCTTGTATATGTCTTAATAGTCTCTCAGAAATAGATATGCTCAAGGTAAGATCTGTTAACTCTTGCTGTTTACTAAAAATATTTCCAAAGGAAGCACCTCTGTGCTCACAGGTGTACTGTGTATACTAAGGGTAAAAAGGCTTTGGAGAGGATTCTTTTCTGAAATACTAGAGGAGCCACAAAGTGAACACCTTCCCCTGCCCTTTTTTTTTTTTTTTTTTTTTTTTAACTGTAGTTTGGTGCCAACAGAGTGGCTAGAAATAGTAACTCAGTCCTGTGGTGACAGTTTTTCCTAGAATCTTTATTTTTATAAGGCCCCAACAACATTTTACATATAATATTCAGTGTGGTGTGTGATAAAGACTTCTAACATCAGACAGTGAGTTTCATCTAAATGAGTACTAAAGGAACAAAGGAAAAATAAGAAGGTTCATTAAAGCTCACAGAAATGAGCAGACTGAAATTCATCAGCTCACAGTCAAAAATGAGCAGACTGAAATTCAAGAAATGGGATGAATTTGCAATAAGGTAAATAGTTTTTCATATATGGCATCATAATATTTATATCTACAAATTGAAACTACTTTTAAAGTGAAGATGTTTAGAACCCTTATACAAAAATGAGAGCTACGTTTGCATTGTAATGGACGCAAAATAAGCAATGATTCTCAGTAAGTTACCTGTTTTCTCTTTAGATACACATTTACACTTTTGATCTGCCTGTAGGTATCTTATTTGCTGTCAGTTTATTAGCTGAACTGATGAATGACATTTCTTTTTATAAGCATTTATGCATGTAACAACTCTAGTTGTGGATTTGTGCACACATTTCCTTCTACAGTCATCCTTGAGAATAATTCTTTGCAAGTGAATGCGGCTGCGTCTCTAAATCAGTTATATTCTGAAATAAAGTAGCTATAGATTTGAAAAGTCATGATATTCCAGACTGATTTGAAAGACAAATCAGAGGCTGCTTAGGTTGAGATTTTTAAATTTCTGTTGTGTTTCTAGTTGATTCTTAACATTTTATTTCATATATGCAATATTTTAATTGATTGAATTCTAACTACAGTTATGTGAAGAATTAGGAATGATTACATTTGGGTTTGTAGGTAGTATCATTCACTTTTGCTGTTTATGGGCAGAAAATACACAGGTGTGAATGTTTGCAGAGTTAATACCAAATTCATGGAAGAGAAAAAAAGAGTCTCTACATTTATGTTGGTGCAGAGGAAAAGAATAGTAATTTACCTTAATATTTTTGAAAGATTTGTTATCAAGTGATACTTCTGACTGTCAGTTAATTTAAAATGCTGGTACGTTTTTTACTATTTGTAATTTACAGTGATTACTTTTCTTAGTTGATATCCAAAGGAAAGCTTTCTTCTGTTTTTTATATGCACTAATCATTTCATAAGAAAATGAATAATGAATTAATTTTAAAAATAGGACCAGCAGTAAATTTTTGAAATTTACAGCTAGGCGACTTCACACTGAAATGGAAGTTTGTGGTGATTTTTGTGCAGTACATCATTATGGCATTGCTCCTCTTGCTAAGCTTACAGGGCATATTTCAGTCTGTATGACTTTGAAGTATGTGTTCTCTTAAGGCTTAACAATGTCAAGCTTCATAACACAAGAGCTAGTTTGCTTACTTCCTACTTTAAATTGCTCGTAATTTGAAACATGCAAACATTTCCACTTTATCAAGCAAGACTACTAAACATATTATTGCTGCAACCTGCATGTTTTATAGCCTCTGTATATTTAGAAAGCTGTGCTTTATTAAAATAAACTGTAAAGAGGCTTAACTCATTATGGAATCTGCTCGTGTCTAAAATGAAATATCTTCAATTTATTATAGGGATTTAGGAACCTTTGAAGAAAGGATATAATAGTGTTGCTGCAGAAATAGGATGTTAACTATTTTTTTGGGCCTCCGATGTTTGTAGCTGGATGTACAATTTATCATGGGATAGATCCATCTACAGTTAGCCTGAAAAATCATTATTATGTTTCGTGAGATCTTCAAAGCTTCAAATGTTTTCATTCTGCGTTTGAGCAGAAATCCTTTAAAATATTTTCACAAAATAGGTTTCTATAATATCACTTAATTTTAAATTTAAGTATTAGGTAGAATGCTCACTTTTCACTTTCATTATTTTATCTCCCTGATAAGAGAGTCCATCCTGTAAGCAATGAATAAAATGTGGAACTCTTGACTCCACAAAATGTGCAACTTTTGCAAAGACATATTTGATTGAATATGCAGGTAGATTCTAGTTCTCCCTTTAAACAGATAAATGATACTTTAGCTGTTGACTTGTTGACATTCATATTTTGTGAAAATTAAATTGTTTATTCACTTTTGGGCCCAAGACAGCTATTGATTAGAGAGGATGATTCCAAAGGGGAGAAATGCTTTTCTTTTTCACAAGGCTAATTCATGGTCTTTATGTTGTCTCCTTAGATGTTGCTCCGCTTTTAACATCTGAATGAATACAATTTCCAAAGTTATTAATTATTTAAGCTTTTGCAGGACTGAACTTTGATCGTGCAAGGAAGAGTACATAGAGGTGAAATATTTCTAGCCACTACTGCAACTTACCGATATAAGGGCAGGGATAATAAGCTACCTGTGACAGGAATTATCTTTTGTTTTTCCTGAAAAAGGCCTCCTGAGTGTCATATAAGCTGTAGTATTCAATGATCTGAAATAATGAAACAATTCTGAATGCTGTAATAGAGCTGTGAGGCAACGTACTGTAATTTGTAACAGATAAGGACCTTTGCAAGATAAAGTTAGATACTACTTATGTGTATTTCTGACAGTCTGGAGATTCAGTCTATGTACAGTTTGTGAATTCTGGTTGAGATCCCATAATTCACAAAGATTAGGACATTGTCACAATGGTGTATGTGCTCTGTATGTCAGTGATGTTTTTCAGGGCTGTTTCTATGCCAAGCATAAAATATTGTTGCTGAATTTTGATAGCTCTTGGTCATGTAGGAACGTCTTAAAATATCCCATTTAAAAAAAAAAAAAAAGCTTTCTTTTCCTTCACAATAGGAAACTTTATTTTACCAACCAGAAAATTTTCAACAGGAGAAAAAATAGCTCAGGTCTTAATGCTTTGCCAAATCCTCAAAACTGTTGAGTTTAAGTAGGAGCAGAATTGAAAGGACTTACAAAGGTGTAGTGAGTTATGAAAGGAACTGGAGCACATCCTTCCATCAGGAATGTTTTCCCTATTCTTTAGCCTTCTGTTGCAGCTGATGGTATAGAAGCAAGAGCACTTGTGAGATTCTGAGGCTGTGTACGTATGTGCTATTTTGTTTAGATCAACATATTTTTTGTGCTAGCCAGGGTAAAAAAAGTGACTGGCTTTCAGAATTGCTGCAAAATGCCTGGTTGTTTTAAATACTGTATGTCCTAGCAGATATAAATTGTAAATCCAGTGTGCTGACAAAGTCGAAGCTCTGGAAAAGGGGTGGGGATAAAAAAGAGCCCTGTTTTGCTCTCATGTGTCTATGGCAGCTGGACAGCCCCATCCTGCCTGTGAAGAAATGGAAAGCCTGTTGCAAGAAAAGCTTTGTCCAGAGCCAAAGCTGCTGCACAGTCATACCGAAGAAGGTTTAAATCTACATGAGTGCTGTGTGAAAGAACGTAAGCAGCAGCCTAGCAATATGACAAGACCTAACAAAGGGGAAGAAACTTCATTTAAGACAAAATCATTGTCTTAAATGAAATTGTATAAGGGTGGCAATTTTAGAGACTGGAAAGAAGTGGATAGTTCTTCCTCCACTAGTCTTTTACTTGGTACAAAATGGAATAGCTGTGAGGAATAGAGATAGCATTAGATGTGTTGAAAAGGAGTGTATGAAATGTGTAGCTGATACTTGGATTTGCTGCTCTTAACCTTTTACTCACACACTTCACATAAATAGACCAGAAAGGCTAATCATGTACCAAGAAAGTCGGGTAAAGTATATTCACAAACAGGTTTGAAGTAGTGTTTATTAGTGAAATACACACATTTTCATGAGATTCTTGGCTATTGTTTTAAACTGGGTATTTCCGATTTGCTTTTCAACCACACAATTCTCATTCCTTGTTAATGTTGGACAAATCTCAGTAAATTAAACATCCTGAAGATAAGGAAGCTGCAGGTGTGAGTCCATTTTCTAGCGGGCATACTACAACATTCACCTGTACAGCTACCAGTAATTGACTTATATGATTGTTACAGTCCTGTTTTAAACCACTCTTATCTGCAATTTTTAGGGCAGTTTTAGCAGTAACCTGCATTTCTACAACTTTGTTGCCAATAGCTTTTTCATGATTAAGCAATACCTTTAAAGCAGATACCAAAACTGCAGTTGAGAACATGCTACACGTTGTTCATTTTCAGGTGTGCTTTTCCTCTCCCTTAAACTATTGGAAGCATCAGCAAATCAAATTAAAGGAAGGTGAAAACTGTTATAAGACCATTTAGGCCACCTTCAAAGAAGATGCTGACAAAATGTCTAACATTTGTTCTTATGCATTCATGTCCAATTTAAGTGAGCTTCAGTGAACCACACATTCAAGAAGACATGGAGATATGCTTTTAAATTTTTCTAAAATTTTTTTTTTTTTGGTTTATTCAGTGAGTTTAAGAATCTAGGACAAAATCTCCAGAGGTATTGCTGAAACTGCTATGCTTCAAATTCAGGTACCTTGTTCCATAAGCAAAATCTACAATGCTGAATTAAACAGAGAGAATAAAGTGCCTTATTCTTACTCCATCTACAGCTGTGACCAAACTGAGACACTGCATCCCAAACAAGTAGCATGAGCACCTGAATCCATAATTCTTCTTTTCCAGATGAATCACTGGGCTGGAGAATGCTGTTTGTCATTTAATCCATTCTCTATTCCTGTGAATCATCCTCCTCTCCACTGGCTCAGTGTACCTTCTTAGGTCTTCACAGCCTGTGGGTACATGATTAGTAAACTCTTGGAAGACAAAAAACTTCTTTGGATTCTCTCAGATTAAGATTTGAGCATGTGTTCATTATCCTATGGAATAAAAAGGGAGATGTCTTCCTCTTTGATCACACCTTTCTCCTGTGGATATACATTGGACATGTTCTGATAACACCTACCAGACTGATGTGCTTTGGAAGCATTGGTTCTTAGGGGGCATAAGAAGACATCTGCTGCCTTGTTGATCATGTCATTTTAAACTGCTAGATAATTTCAAACTGCTTCCTTCTGCTGGTGAAAAGGCTGTATTCAGCAAGTGCAAAACAGACTATTAAGCACTTGGTAAACTTTATTAAGTGACATATAAGCAATTACAGACTTCTGGCATCTGTGCGGTCAGGAAGAAGTTTGAAGGATTGCTCTTGCGGGTGTAGAAGTTTAAAAAATCCTCTTAATCTCATTTTAGATGCTTAAATCCTTCTGCAGACCTGAACATTAGCCTCTCAAGTATATGAAATTCCGGTGCTTAAAAAAAGTACTCTGTAGATTATATTTTGTATTGTAGTTTATACTTGAACATATCCTAGTTCAGTTATCCACCAGAATTATTTTTAAAGCACCACTTTGTTGTGCTTTGAAGTGGCGATAAAGCCTTTTTTGACACTGTAGCTAAGAGGCATAATTGAGAAGTTATTCCAACTGAAATATACATGTAATGTTTCTTTCTTTTGTACTTGTTGCTCTTCGATAGCTGTTTTAATGAATGTCATATGCTAAGCAGTTAATTCTATAGTAATCTACACACTTTTGTCATAAATCAGCCAAAGTTCTGTACTGCTTTTTTTCTCCTCTGTTCTCAAACACTTACTACAATTTTCCTACTATTTTTCTTACAATACACAATGGGGTGCGCAACCTGAATTTTGGGCTTAATTTTGCAAAGGTAATTAAATAATTTCCATTAATTTAAAGAGGATCTTATACTTTCAGTGAATATCTGCCATCTAATCTGGAGCCCAGCAGCAGCTGCACTCTGCAATGTTTGTATGACACAGGTTCTCAAGCACTGCAGGTTTCAGCCTAGCTTCACCCCGTGTGTCACCATAATTGGGAAGGAATTGATTCAGGCCCTGCAAGGATTGCAGTTCTCATTCTGTCTGGAAAAGGCAGCCTGGTTGGAGTGATACTGGTCTAGCAAGAGGAAACTTTGGTAAAAGTGTTCTCCAAAACATGGAGCACCTGAGAGGTCACAGTGCTTGTCATGTGATGTGAGCAGTTCTGGAAAGATGTTCTAAACCTTCTGTAGAATAAAAAGAGCTTGGTTCATGGTGCTAAGGAAGTTTGGGTCAGTAGAAGAGGGAGTAAGTGACCATTGTTACACTTAGGGGAAAGAACTAGCCTTTTCTGTCCCTCTAGCCCCCACAGTATCACCTCCAACTCCAGATCCTTACCTGTAGCTGTCTCCATTTCCTTTCCTTTTTCTTGCCCTCCATTGGTTAATGCTGCATGCAATATCAGATTAATTTTTCCTCCAATAGATATCTTGCCAAATTAGGGATGACTCAATATGCATTTATGATCTGCAAGAGATAATGTGTTCTCAATATTTTCTAGTACACCTGAATGTGGTCATCCATACTTCAATTGTGTGGTTTTGTTTGTTCAGCTCCTCTTGTTTAACTATTAGTTTTCTGTTCACATGCATACTTTTATCAGTTTTCACATATGCTTCAGTTTTTGAGACCATGGTCATGAAGGGGTCAGAGAGGTGATTACAAGTTGTAAAATGACCTTACCAGTAACTCTTTAAGCATAAGTAATGTTCTGAAATTGCCTAAAGCAAAAACTGCCAATTCAGAGCTGATTGTAATGAATCAGGTTCTTCTATAAGAAATAATGTGATCAATTTCTCATTTCACTGAATAAATAAGCTGGAAGATAGGGAACTGTCTATGACCCTCTGTTAACCTTTTCCCTCCTTATTCATATCAAACCTATGACATGCATGTAAGAAATCTCTGGTTCAATTTTAGCTAATTATTTGTTAGACGTGAAGGCTCTGTGAAGTGTTACTGATTGTACAAGTACCCAGGGACCTTATGACATCTAATGAAAATAATCCCAAAGAAGCTACTCAGGCCTGTATGCTTTTTGTCTGGCTATCATTATAACTAGAAATACTCTTATTTCTAGGCAGCAAAACCTGTGTGTCTGTCAATGCTGCTTTTCTCAGATGCAAGATACTGTTAGTATTTATTATACCTCAATTATTGTTGCAATGAGGGCATCAGAGAAAAAAAATTGGGGTATGCATTGGAATAAATACTGAATTTGTGCATATACTTCATTAATACTTAGCAATTTAGCATCTGAGGTTCTTTTTATGTAAAAAATAATTTTAGTTAATTGGATGGTTTTGTGGCTAGCTAGAAAAAGCCACAATGGTATGCTAGCATGTGTTGAATACAATTCATTTCACTTGAGATGTTTGATACGATTTATTGCTATTTTTTAAAGTCAACCTGATTTGCAGTGCAGTTCAGATCAGAACTGCAAATGAAGTGGTTGTGGAACAGTAAGGGCAACATTTTCAAAAATGCAGAACAGATTTAGAAATATAGGCATTTGTATAGAAATACAGAAATCAGTAGCTCAGGTACTGTGCTGCCCATGGGCATAGGGTTTTCAGAACTGGGACTAATGTCACCAATCTTAGTGTACAGGATTTCTGCACCGTATTCCATGCACAAGCAACAATTTTTCATCAAAATATCCTAAGAAATTCCTGATACCCATCTTGCAAGTGGGAAACAGAAACCTGGTGAGGTTAAACATATTGCTGCAGGTTACATCAGAGATACGTGAATGCTGGGAACCTTCTGACTTTAAAATATAAGACCATCATCTCCCTAGCTCAATGAACAAAATACACCTCAGGGATTGAGCAATGTTCATATCATAAAATAACTTTCAAGTTGTATTACTTCTGCCTAAAGAAGGCCCTAGAGACTCTATCTACCCAAGAAGCACATAATGGGAAGAAGGAAATCATCAAGGAAGTGGAGAATGAGAATAGAAAGTCTGAATAAAAAAAAAACAGGACTGAATTTTTGATGTTTAAAGCTGTAGAGCTATTGAATAATCAAAAAGTGTATTGTTTTTAAAGGACAGTAGAAGAATCGAAACTGGATCAATGTATTAAGATCTCACAGGAAAAAAAAATAGACTAACCCCAGAGATGAGAGATCTCTGCTTTCTGATGGAATAACTACCAGAAAAAAAGAATTTAAAATTAGTTGGTAAAACATGAACTGTTTTATTAACTATTTACAAATTTCTGTCTTTCTAGAAATCCAACGTGTATTATAAAATGTGATGATGATATGATACAACTTTTACCATAGTTATTACTAAAACTACCATTGATCTATTTTTAGAACTCTTAATGAACAACAGTATCTTTACATTAAACTGAATTTAAAATGGATGTGACTCTCATGGAATTTACATTTTCTGTGTTGAGTCTAGATGATAATTTTGTCCATAGTTGATTGTTTGATTTATCAAAAACATGCATCCACTAATTTATTCAATCTATAAAAATTAAAAGCAAAGTGATGATGACTTTCAGATGCAAATTCATTGGATGAACAAAGGAAATGACATGACAATTACTAGCCAATAGTATCTCCAAATTCTATGAATTTTTAATATTAACCAAGAATGAGAATAAATTACACATTAGGAAAATAATTGGGAAGAACAGGTTAGAAATAGGGTGTAAATGTTTTAGTCTCTCATTATTTATTTTTTTTAATAATAAAATCAATAAGCAAATCCATGGTAAACAGGACAAAGTAAAGGGTTTCAGGTTGGAATTTCAAATTCCTCTTCAATGTCCTGTTCAAGTGAAAATGTCAGAGTTCAAGGATTGACAATTAAAACTCCCCTGGTAAAGATAGTGTTTTCATTTGAGATAGGATGTCTGCTGCTATCACATGGGTGGCCACAGGTCTTCCAAGCAGTAGAATAATAATCTAGTAGGAAAGTACCCTTGTTACATTCTGTCATGGAAAAGACTTAATAGTATCTCCTCCCCCTTCACAATAATTAAAATTTGTGACTGTGTCTGGGCACAGAGATCTGAGTTCTCAAGACTATTATCTCTCCAACCTTTCTGTGTGATACTTACCTACATATGCTGACAGTCTGCCCTCTCTACAGCGTTTTTCTGCTTTCCTGTTCCTGTTTTTCTCACATCCTTCTTATTCCACAGCACCAAATAAGGGGCATCATGCCAGCAAGAGAATTGATTCCCCCTTCCTTATGTCCTTTCATATCTGTTGAACATGATACATCCTGAAAGAGGCTGAAGGATGAATTTGACTGCAGTCACTCTCTCAGGCCAGCAGATGCAAACTTCTGAAGGGAGTGGGGGGGGGGGGGGGGGGGGGGGGAGTTGAACATTGTCTACAGAAAGCTCTTTGGAGTCTTATGTATATGAAGGGCTTAAATATGTCTAATTATATTGCTGTCTGTGAAGCAGAGTGAAAGTGAAGTGAACCCTCTTAAGTAAGCTCAATGCTACTACAGCATGTATTTTCAAAAGAAACTGGCAACAGTGATAGTAGGAATCTTTAGAGGTAACATCATAGATGATGCCCCTAATGCATGGAGTGATAGACTGTGTTTGATTCCAACTTTTCCCTAATTTTACACAGGTGTAAATAACTTGAAGCCTTGAGGCAGTGGAGATTCAGGCCAATGAAATTATACCCTTGAAGGAATTTTTATAGCTTAGCTAAGAAGCCCTCAGTACATGGGTTTATCAAAAAAGTGGTGGCAGACTTCTGGCTGCACCCAACGCCACCAGGCACAGTTAAAATGAAGTTAGTGAGAAGACAAATGAAGGCTGCTCTCTTTTCAGCTAAGTCCGTCCATGGTCTTCCTTGACCCTGGGGCTAGTGATTGCTGACTAGAATCTCAATGGCTATTTTCTAGTGACAATTTCAGTGTCTGAGCTCATTAATCAATTTCTATTCAGCAGAATCAGTTTGTGGAAAACTTGCAAAGGTTACTTAATCCAGAGGGAACATGTACTGTTAGACAGAAGAATTTTCAGCCCACAGTATTAAAACAAAATTTCCCAAATCTCTGTCTTGTATCACATTTTCCATGACCTTATCAATTACTGATAGAAAAGAACAAATCAAGCCTTTCACTACAACCAAATAATTCATGGTAATGTTAGGAAAATATAACCTCTGCCTGCTTTCCTTAAGAAAAGAAGTCTTTCTGTATCATTACATCACAAAAACTGTCACTTCTCTTAACCCCTTGGCTCCAGCATGAAACAGGAAATGACAGTGTTGAAATAGTCAAAAATGAATATGTGAGAGAGGCTTTTCTTTAACTCTATCCAGTAATATCAGTTATCATCCAGTCTAAGAACTGGATTTGAAAGCAATTTATAGAAACCCCCAATCTGTTTAAGTCCTTGCAAGGTTAATCCTTACAAACACCTGGCACAGGACTTGAGTGACTTAGAGGAATTCCCTAGACTTCCTAGCCTTGCACAAGTGTGCACATGCACTATGGCAGGACACCCGGGAAGGGAAACAGTTATAGTGGTGGCTTGTGGAAATCAGGAATGTTTTAATGTTGAAGAAATTGGCTTAATGGCTTCAATATGAAAGAATAAAATCCTGCTTTATTTCTTAAATATGGTAAAAATATTTTTAAAGCAAACCTTCAAATATTTGGGCTTAATCTTTGTTGCCCATTGTGTGTGGGCGATTATTAGCTGCCCATGGCAATATCCTGGCAAACTGCCTCCCCCACAGAGGCACCATGCCAGCATTTGGTGTGATTCAAAAGCACAGTACAGTTAGGGAAATCGTTTTGTGCTCAGTGTATTTTTTTCTTTTAGGGGTTTTAATTATATTTTTTTTTTAATATTTTCCATTATATTGTTTCCGTATGTTTTCTCCTGTGCTTGTAATGAAATCATGTATGGAACTTCTCCTGCTAGGGATGATGAACTACTTTGTGATCTTTCTCGAGTGTTGGGCCTGATGGGGTAACTGTGGACAGTGTAGGAAACTGTAGAGCACCTTTGTGCTCTTATAATCAGATCAAGAAATGAGGTAGAGTAGATACCACAGCCAGCTTTTTTAATGCAGATATGAACAAATACTACCAAAACCAGCTTGGCCTTTAATTTTAATTGAATTACCAAACAAAGCAATTCTTTATTTCCTGTACCTGAATTTTTCCTGGATTAAAAATTTCCTGGACCCTGATCAACTTTTCTGCCATGTTGCTGCTCTGCAGAGCATTTCATCCCAGCACAGCTGATACAAGAACTACTGACAAGAAATAGGAAAGAATATGGGTAGAGTTAGTCCTCAGTTTTGCTATCTCCACAAGATGGCAAATTTGTGCAGGCGGTGTGACCTGATTTATCCTGAGATCTGGATTGACGTCACTTCAGGGAAGATTTTGTGTTGCAGAGGTTAACACCTGCCAGAGAACATGCCAGCATCCCTTTAAATATAGTATGAAAATGTGAAGAAGGGAAGGATGTTTCTGTACTATGAATTAGGATGACTTGTAGGAGATTCTTAAACATTAGGATAACAGCGAATTTACAGAGAAGCCCAAGCACAAAAATGGAAGTCTGGCTGTGAACTACCGTAGAGAAGAATCCTGTTTGGAATTAATAAAAATTTACAATACGTCCTTGTTTGATTTCCATATGCCTCTTCTTTTGTCAGCTATTTTATTTAACTGCCTACCCAGGCAGTTGTACAGTCATGTGTGTTTTCATGGAAAATAATTATTTGTTTTGTGAATTTTTGAAAGATGTTAATTATTGGTAATCTTAAATACATTATGTCAGGAAGATATTTCAATTTATGTAATTTCCTTCCATACTTTCCATTTCTATGATGTCCTGGTGAATTCCCTAAAGTAATAACAATTAACCGAGGTAGAAGTTGACATATTATAGTCTAGAAAGATTTATTTTTCATGGCAAAGTTTTACAAGACTATTCTGTAGCTCTTTGCACAGATACGCATGGATGAATGAATTGTAAGTGTTACTTCTACAATTGGTTCTGGAGGCATTAGCTGACAGGGTGATTGTGACCCTTTCCCACACATGTTAGCAATGATCTTGTTGCATCAGCATTGCTGGAGATATTGAAATGAGCTGACTTTGTGAGAGTTTCCTGAGTTTAAATTCCTTAACTGTAAAGCAATATCCTAACAGTTATATGCTACTCAATGACAGAGGGAAAAGGGGAAAAGTGATTGAGAGGTGCATAATAATTTTGATTTTTTTGCCACTGTCTTGATAAGTAGCAAGTACCTGTCATGGCTGTGTCTGTGCCATCTCTTCAGAAAGATCCTGTCTGTGATGTTTATGCCGTTTCCTGTTGGTGACAACAGTTCCATTTTCTTGTATCTAATTCTTGCCCTATTTTCAGCAAAGTGGTGTTGTTACAACGGGTGGCATGACTGGAACCTTACCTGTTCTGTTTTCACCAAGATTTTGCTGTAAGCGTCCAGGTTGATAATTGGTGGAATTACAGTTCCACCCAAGGTCCTTATGTCATGTTTAAAACAGTTTAATACCCTTCAAAATATCTTAGACCAGCTTTTGCTGGCTGCTGCTAAGGGGAATCAAGGCCTCATGTTCCCTCTGGCTCTCCCTATGCTTACAAATACAAGTTCTACACTCTTCTGCATAATACATATAAGGCATACCAGAGGCAGGCTGGAAATCGGCTTTTAATGATTAATATTGCTTGTGTGAAGTGAGGACGTTGAGCTGAATATAAAAGTGCTGTAAGAGTGTCACTAGCAATGCTGAACTATCACAGACACATCATTGATGCTCATGTTTAAGTTCTAGTTATTGAGAGCTTAAGTTCCAGCATTACATTCCCTTCAATGTAGGTACCACCTTTATTGGTGGCAATTAATAAATAACAAAGAAAGAAGCAAAGAAACCAGATTAAAAGCTATCTCTTTCTATCAATTTATATTGACTTTTGTATGTGGGAAACATATTATTACTTAGTTCATCCTAAGAATGCTACTAACTGAGGTGAAGCCAAGTTGGTGCTTTGTGAACAGGGCTCATGTGCTTTGTTATATTAAATAGTATACGGATTGCATTGATAGCAATATTAAAAGGATTTGCATACTGATAGCAGTATTAAAGGCATTCTCTCCGTCGCTCATTAGGACTCATTCAAGACACAACTATATTTAAAAAGTCATTCTTTAAGTATCTGCAAATATTTGCAAAAAGATTCTTGTCTTTGCTCTAGCAAGTAGGATGCACTGCAGAACATCCTCCTTTAGCTCGAGTGTGGTGCACTTGCTGAAAACAGAGTATGTATTTATTTTTAGGCTGCCCACCTTTCTCTTAATTTTTTACAGACAGGATTGTACCAGAGGACTGAGAGTCAGACTTGAGGACTGGGGAGATGTAGTTAAATTCTGTCTTTGCAATATATATCTGGCATAATTGACTATTGCATAAAAATTCTACATGCATGTAGAGAGTTTCTTAAATTTCCATGCCAAACCTTGTACTGCAGAGGGGGACCCAAATGCTTCATTCCTTTCTCACAGACTGTCTTAAGATGTAAAGTTTTCCAAAGTTTTCCTATTCAAATAGAGGAACAGAATCTCCTGATTGCATTTCCGTCCTGTGTCTCAGTGCAATCTGGAATGAATAAAAAACAAGAGAGAAAAATTTGACACACAGTATTGAGATGCCATGCAAAGCTCTAGAGGGCAGAACAAAAGGGACGAAAACTCAAGCATTCCAGCCATGGGAACATCTGTACAAAAGCACTTCAGCAAAGAATTGCCAGGTGGTGGTGTGGCCCATGAGAGAGAGTGCTGGTCCTGACACAGGGGGCTGGAGTGTACTTGCAGATGTGGTAGTGACTCGTTGGATTACATCAAACAAGGCTGGCTTATTGCACCTCTGGTGGTGGTGTGCGCTGACCTGCACTGGAATTGCAGGTTCTAACGAAGTATAATTTTTACCTGTAATTCTCTAAATGTACATGCACATACAATTCTGGTTTATGTTTGCACTAACAGACTAATAACTACTCATTTGTAGATTGACAGTTCTGTCCATGTTTGAATGCCAGTTTTCTGAAAATGCAAGTTTTGCATATATGTTCTTTGCCCTTCAGGGCACCCTGAACCCCTTTATTTCTACTTGTCTCAGTTCTCTTTGATAAAACCACCTCATCTTTGAAGTGTATTAACATTTTAGAACACAGCTTTTATTTAAATTCTAGAAGTATCGTTTGCCACTGGTACTCCTGTATATAGTAAATTAAAGTCATACTCCAAACAAGACTCCTGACTGTAATCCTGTTTTACAAGATTTTGAGGCAATTGCTACTGCCATTAGCTATAAATTCCATATAAAAAGTACACAATTGTCGTCTTGGTCATTCCATTTACTACAGCATTTTTCTGGCCTCACTATACTCTTTGGTTGGAAGAGATGGTGCTTTTTATGAAGTATTTCCTGGACTTGCATATAACACAATCAGAAACCCTAGAAGACATGGATTAAAGTAGTAGATGCTATTCTCCTTGAGAGGAACAATGTGTCTAGACTGACAAAATGGTATATATAGCCTGGTTCCTAAACAGTACCTTGGACAAGTAAGAGTGGTAATTTGCAAAATTGGAATTGATCTCTGAAACACAGACTAACAGTGGAAAATCTGAGCATAGAAGTGCTGGATACATCGTATGTTATGGAGAGAGCTATGTGAAGTAGTTCAGAGGAACAACTGGTTTTGGTGGACTAAATATTTGAAAATTTACCTTGCCTTCAATATTGAGATGCCATGCAAAGCTTTAGAAGGTTGAGCCAAAAAGAAAGATCCAGAAGTGCAGCTGAAACTTTTTGTAATTTCTGCAAGAATTGAAATAATGAATGACACATTTCCATTTGAAAACAAGAGTTACAAAGCAACAAAGAAGAGGGAAATTTTATTTTTAAATTATAAATTTCTTTGTTAACATAAAAAACTTGAGTTCATGATTTCATATATCTGTGATTTTTCTTTTTAAGTTTTTTTTATTTTGCCAGGAAAACAGAACTGACTTTCATTTCTCGTTGACCAACGACTAATGGGAAAATCAGTAATTCACATAGTTGGAGGCAGAACAATAGGATGTGACTTTCAATAGGAACAGTTTTGTAATATTCAAAATTACCTTTAGCAGCATCATGCTGTTTGATATTTTACCAAAACAAAGTAAAATGTAAAGTGTGTTCAAGTCTCTACAATCATACATCAAAAGAGGTTCCCTGATAGAATTTCTGCTAATGTTTTTAAAATCCCGATTCTGTGCTTCCCTCTGGTCCTGCAAAGAATGAAAGTAACTATCTACTGAATGCTGTTACACAGACGAACAGTAATTCCTGTGTACCTTCTAGATAGGAGAGAGATTATAATCCTTTTAAGGAAAGTTTTTTGTCATCCATTTGTTTGCTGTTTGTTACACAGACGGTAGCAACGGAATGTTAGTTTTCACAAAAAAATCACTGAAGCCTGGTTGTGTGATGTATCAAAAATGTAACCTAAATAATGTTTAACTGACAGAGCAGGTTGTTTATTTTCAAATAATTGCACTAAGTTGCAGTGCTTAAAACACAGTTAGGCTTTGCTGAGCTTTACCAGCCTATCAGCAGCGATGTAAAAATTAACCGTGGCAAAGTAGCCTGAAACTACTTGTTCTAATATAGTGAATGAGTGGCTCCTCAGCTCCAGATGGTTTCTTTGCATTGATCACTTTTAAAGCAACGAGACACAGCCCAGATGTGGGTCGTAGATTTAGCTCTTTAAAAGCTCTCTTATTAGAGTTTCATATATCAGATAGTGAGTGAGAACTTGTGAGGAAGGAATTGCACAAATCCTGTGCGTGTGGGAGCACCTCAGTTCTTTGATTATCGGTGAGCAGGTATTTATCAACACAAAGCAGTTCTTCTGGATTTGTGCACTTTAACTTCTTGCATCCTGGCTTGTGGAAAGAGTAGAAGTTGTGGTTTTTTACATTCTCAGCCACTAATAAAACTTTCTGGAAATCCTTATTCCCTAGCAGAAGAAAGTTCTCTAAGCACATGTTCTCTGACAAGCACCAATGCACACTCCTGTAGTCACTGGTTCCACAAGCATGGCAGAGATTAGAGGAACTTCTCCAGAGCACAGCTGTGTCTCCAAAGCTACCAGACACAGGACAAGAGAACCAGTCTTGTAATCAGTTGTAGCTGATAGATGTACTTAGAATGGGACAGGTGGGTGGATGGTTCAGCACAGTTGTGGGTGCAGGTAAGAAAAGCTAAATATTGAAGTGCATATGATATAGGTAGCTTCAGATAGTAAAGTGCAAAACCTGACCTCGTTCTGTTGATCCTATGTCTTTCATTAATGTGTAGTTAATATTCTTAATAAATTTTACCTATATTTAATTTGCCAGTAATATTTACTCTTTAGGTGACATTATAACAGCATTTCTATCTAGATATTAAATAATTTTCTGTTGTCTGCTTCCTGTTGCTTTATCTCAGTATGACAAAGATTTCTAAGGGAGTCTGTCCATATATATATATATATATTTTAATAGTAACATTCTGTGTTAAAACTCATAATAAGTTTAAACAAGTCCCTTATAATTTGACTTTCATGATTGCTCTGTCATTTCAAGCCTATTGGTGCCTACCCTGTGCTCATTCTTTCAGTGTTCTTCCCATCATCTGCCCACAGATCTTTTCTAAAAATTCTATCAGAAAAACAAACTATTATGCATGCTAAAACAAAACATAATCTCCCCACAAACTGCCCCCTTTCTCCCCACACCTCTGAAATATTTTCACCAGATGTACTTGACTGAAGGGCCAAACACAGTAGATGCTGATCACATGGTCACAGCTGGAATGAACTTAAAAATTTCTATTCAGTGGAAATTGCCATCTTGTTTTATTTTTCTTCAGCAACAAAATGGTAACAGCGATGACATCTGTCTTTCCAGCTGTTCCTTGTGCTCGAAGAACCACTCCTCTCTCTCAGAAATTAACCAATCATCCTTTTAAAACTGAGAAGCCAGAAAAATAAGACAAAGAATAGAAGCAAACTGATGTAGGAATAGATATAAAAATAATCCAAAGAGGGCCATTTGATAAGGACGCTACATCTCCATGTTTTGCTTTGGTTTCCCCATGTTGAAATAAAACCCAAAGCACTTCACAGATTTCACAACTTGATTGTAATATATGTAAAATAAAATAAAATTGCTGTGATAAAATAGAACCATTCATCAGGCACCTTTGAATATCTCTTTTGCACTGTGCCTACCAGTTGATCTGCAGCAATGTATTTATAGCTTTCTCAATAGTTCAATATTCAGCAAAAGCAGCAATTAACAGTATCTCAAACGTTCCTTTCCTGATTTGTACTCAATTTTGCACTTCTGCACCAGAGTTCAGTAGCCTATGCTGTATAACTTTTATGTGATATTGAACTTGAACAAGTGAAGGCTCCATATCTGATGGCTTTCCCTTTCACAGAAGACTTTTTTGTGCTCCTGTTTGGTGTCCTTTCTACCATGTTGTGACTTCTGAGTGCTGTCATAAGATTTAGCCGTAAATATGCACCTATGCTTTAGAAATAAAGACCAGTGCTCTTTTATTTAGAAGAAACTACATAGATTTTGGTGATGAACGTCTCTAGTTGGAAGAATGTGTTCTCTGTAGGTTTCTGTAGCACCTGACCAGGTATTTAAAAAGAATTGTGGTTTTTAAAGGAAATATGTTCTACATTCATTTGCGATGTGAATCGGTAACCAGGTGTAATTTCTGCAGGACACCCTAATAATTATAAAGTCTTCTCTAAACTGTGGCATCCCTTGGATTTTATTCTTACTGGATCTTAGCAATATAATTTATGCCCTCTGAGGTGTCAAAATGTTCAAAAGCATTTGGTGCACTTCCTCAGAGCACATGCAAAGGCCTGTGAGAAAGCCTTTTTCAAACTCCACCAAAGATGCAGATGGATGGATGTTTGTGTACATACTTACCTGTATCCATCTGTCTGTCTACATATAATGTATTTCCCAAGGTAGTGTGGATGATTCATATGCTTTGTCCTTTAAGAGACATGATTCTTGCAGTTCTGCAGCTGTTAGTTTTAACGTCCAATACAATCACTTTCCAAATGGGAACGAGCAAGACATTCTTTTCACAAAAAACATTTGGTTTTATACAGTACAAAATGTTGCTAAAGTTTAAGCCAACAATTTCAAGTGCTGTATTTGAAATAATCATATTTATCTTGTACATAACTAGTAACATGGATTCTGGTCATACTGGGGGTTTTTCCTGCTCTTAGGTTGGTTTTGTTTTCTGTTGTGGTGGGGTTTGAATTTTGTTGGTTGGTTTGGGGTTTGAGGTTTTTTTTCCTTTTTTGGTGACTGCTACAAATTCTTTAGAGTAATTTAACCAGTTTGATTTAAATTATATTCATATTTGGCAAAACAGAGAGAATAAATGTTAATCATTAGAGTGCTTGAATATACCTGGACTTCCATTACAAACCAAAATACAGGGTAATTAACAGTTTCTATACATAGTTATTTGTAGGAGTCTGCTGGCAAGAAGAAAAAAAGATTTGTTTTAGTAGTTTGGTTTGACTTGAAATACAGTCATGTCTCAGGCAAGCCCCTAATTTTAAACAGAAAACATCTGTTTGCCTAGAGCTCTCCTGCAGATATTTCATATCAATAGCTGATTTATTTTTGTCCTTTTTCAGTTTCACAGTGTCAATAACGACAATGTGAATAAAAGGAAGTTTACTGTATTCCCAAGCTACCTTATTGTCCATAGACAATTGGGAATTTCATGCATTGCCGTGTAAGCAAATCACTTTCAGTGTGTCTTTCCAAACACAAATATTTACAGGCAGAGATGGGGAGGGTGAGAAGGGGAGATAGTAACCTATCTACGGTCCTGGTACAGGAGATTCAAATAGGGCAATGTGTATTCTGTTGCAGACTCACTCAAATTAAATGCTAGTTGATCTTTATCTCAACTGAGCCAGGGTATCTTTAAAACAAATCTCTTGTTCCAGAATAGGCACAAAGTTCAGTACTTTCCTATGCTGGGCAAATTGTTCCACACTGAAAGTACACGTATCAAATAGCTATGCTGCTACAGTAGAAAGGACTCAAATGTTGCTTAAACTTGCTAATATATACGCTTGGGTTTTCTTTTTTTTTTCTTGTAATGTCTACTTCTGCTTCTTGTTTCTGACTGCTATCTAGGATTGCACTTCTGTGTTGGTGTTTTGCTCACTGTTTTATTTTCAGATGTAATTTTTCCAGGAGCCTGCAGCCAAATAAAAGATTGTTTTTTCATTTTGGCAAAATACCAAATAATAATGATGATATTAATTTAAAGTTGCCTCTAATCCTAGGAAGTTGTGGCCTTTTTCTAGAAGTTTTGCTTTGTTTGCCTTTTCTTTTTTTTTCATCTAAAAAAATGTATTTACTTCTGTTTCTGTGACCTTATAGCTGACTACCCTCATGTTGGCAAAGCAGAAGTTTCGGTAACACAACAGAAAATGTCCAATCCTGGAGATATTTAATGCCCATTTTTTAAAGATTGAGACTTAATTGAAAAAGCAGTAAGATTTGGGACAGATTCTGCAACTGCTAACACATTTTCCAGAATGAATTCCAAAAGTAAATTAACTGAAATAATGTTGAGTCAAGGAGTCAAGGAATAGGATATTTCTCAATGTGAGTAAGAAGGACTATCCCACTTTTAGTTACTTTCCATAAATGGCTGTGCTGTAATTATAGCATGTGTTAAGTTAGAGGCTTGGCTGGATAGGAATATTTATAAAAGCTGACATTTCAATAAATTGACCTGGTTTACAAGATTATAAAGGAACAGCAAGAAATAAGGGAAAAACTACCTGACATGGCAAACATGTTAAAACAAATCAAACAAGAAGTTCTGATTTGTGAGCCCATGAGTACTCTTTATATAGTCAATGGAGAAAACAAATCAAATGCTTGTAAATGCTGTTTAGGGGCTTACACACAACTTGACTTGATTAGAAAACTAAATATTTAATTATTTGTGGTTTTGATTTTATGAATGTTGCTTTCCTTTACTTGTGCTCTCAAGATGTTTGACGTCTGGTGAGAAAAATTGTGGGTAGTGTTTCCATGTGTGGTGCCCATACAGCAGATTTTGATCCTCATGCTATGTTCACATAGCCGTCTTCATGCTGGAGTCCCATCGATGTCCATGGGAGTTTCTTAATGAGGAATACAGAAACTGAAATCTGAGATTAGAATTTGGCTTGAGAGTTCAATTCAGGTTCCTCCCTTCAGCCAGTATGATGCCATCATCATTTTGGTCCCCTGCTGCTTTTAAACAATGTAGGCTTAAAACAAACCCAGATTCCAGTGCCGTCCTGTCAGTGTGACCACATTTGGAAGGACCATGTTAGCATTTTATTTCTTTCTTGTGCTCTCCTTTTTTTCTTTTTTTTTTTTTTTCTTAATAGTTTAAATTGCACATGGGCTTGGTGGTAAGATTGTCAACAAGATTTTTAAGACCCATTTACTATTGCAAGATGAATGGGTGTATTTGATACATTCAGAGCAATCAGACATGCCAAGCAAATGGCAAAAACATTACGAGAGGCTGAAATGGTTGGTGAGACAGACTTCCTTTGCCTTTGGTTATCAGGTCCAGAGCTGTGCCACCGTGAGGAAAACATGTGCATCCTAATTGTTCTTTGTCTCTTCCAAAAGCAGGCTCTCACTGCGGAGTAAAGAGATCCTTCTACAGAGTGCACTGTGACTTTCTTTAAAACTGTCATGGCTTAAAGCTTTACAGTAACAGAGGCTTTGTTCTTGTAATGCTTGCAATGTGGGTGGCAAGGCAAAGTCAGGAGTGGTCTAAGCTGTGGCATGGGCTCTGAATCTAAAACTGAGAGAACTATAAAAAAGCAAAGAAAAAATGTGGTTGTATAATAGGAGCCTGGTGCTGTGGAGGATAAAATTCCTCCACGAGAGGAGCAGGACACTGACTTGAGGGTCTTGGTGGGTCTGCCCCACAGCCCATTGGAGGGGACAGAGCAGCATGGGTAGACTGCTTAGAAAGGACCTGCATATGGGAGAGGTGTCTGGAGTGTGCAGCTGCCAAGAGAAAATGTTTCCTCAGGCATTTCGGGTTTTTCCTGGTGTTGATAAAGACAGGAATCCTTGATCCTCTCCTTCCAAGAAGTTACTGGTTTTGCTTTCACTAACTCCTGTTTTTCTGTATAGATATAGTTCAGAAATAATCACCATGACTTTAATACAGTCCTACCTGTGAATGAACTTTAAGCTTCCATTTGGTCTTGCACACTTCAGTAACACAGGTGTGAATATTAAACAAAATTAAAATGCTTTGTATTTGTGCAGGAGACATCCTTGTACAGGAAGAATTCATAAAGATATAATTTCGAATCTGCTTGTTGCTGAACACCCCATTGATTTCCCCTAAATCCACTGTCTTCTGTGTTTCTCTGTAACAAAATAGCTAAATAAACCAGCGCAGTAAGTCACACGCTAGGCAAAAGGCGGTAGCTATTGCTGCATGGATCCTCAAGTCCTGAAATGAGCTTAGGGACACAAAAAGCCATTCATATTACAAATTACCCTTTTCTTTTGAACTGTAAATTATCTTTATTATTAGGCTGGCCATGGTACTGCAATTATTAGGTGCCCTGTGTCTAAAGGTTTGAGCAATTAGAAGTCTGGGGTGACAGTCTCATGATACAGAGTGATAAAATATGTCCAGTCAAGACAAAGAGATGGTCTATATTCGTGTCTTCAGCATGTATCACAGGGAGCCTGGAAGCTGTGCTGCTCTTAAACATTTCAATTAGCCCTGACATGGCCACTGTGAGCCCACAGATTATCTCTGTGTTGCTGTTAAGTTTTTATGAGGCTTTCCCCTCAGATTACCCATTTTCACAGCAATCTATAAATCTGAAACTGCAACATCTGATTAATTCTCCCAGAAGAGAATAGTGAAGATCCAGACTTTTTCATTAATGAAGTTTCTGCTGTTCTGAGGTCTCGTATATTTCAGCCATTGTTTTGTAGTTTTTTTCCCATTCTAATCTCTTTCCTTAGGTACCAAGGGAAGCAGGAGTTTGAAAATCACCCACTTCTTCTGACCTAGCAAATTAGACTGACTTTACTTGTAGCACCGTTTTGCAAGCTGATGGCCATTCTTTGTTGTTTTCAGAGTGAACAAAGCTGTAGTGTACCATTATTATTTCTTCATTACAAACAATTGCTTGGCATCACTTTGCTATTGAGCATTGTGCAGTCTTTCATACACCATATTCCAAATTAAATGTCATGTGGCTTTGGATATTTTTGAGCTTTGAGATCAAATGAGCCCAAAAATGTAAAATGAAACTGAACTGAATCTGCTACATATTTCCTGCTGTCAGATGGAAAATCTGAGAACAAATACACCCTCACCCTTCACAGATAGGGAAGCTGAGGCACAGATGTCCATTTAAAGGTATCCTGGTGGCAGACAAAGAAGAAAATTTCTCTTTCAATGACTGTCTTATCTGACGGGGAAAGCAGGATGATATTCATATGGTATTTTCTTCAACAAAGAAATTCTTTCACTGTAGTATTAGGTAAATTAGCTGAGTGATAAAAAGGCAGATAAGAATCCAGATGTCATATAGCAATATCCTTTCAAGCAGCTTGTGAGCCCTTGAAGTAAAGCTTTGAGGGTTGTGTGTCATAAAGGCCTCCAAAAAGGTGTCAGGAGAGCAATGAGATTTGTATGTTTGCTTCTATAATTCTCATGTAAAGATCAAAAGACATACGGGCTAGATAACTTCAGCCCATGGAAAGTATTTTTTGATGATTTTTAAATGGGTTTTTTTTGTGGCAATACCATGGCAGTGGTACTTAAATTCCTGTTGCTTGGAATAGTGTTGAAGGAGAGCTCCCTTCTCCAGCGATCCTTTGCTGGCCTTAACCCGAGGCCACCACTTCCTGAATTACCCCAAACAATAATCTTAGAGAGCAGTTCAACTGGGTCTGGTTTAGCCATTTTAGACTTGCCATCCTTTGTCCATTGGGTGGATACTGTACTTCCTTGCCTGGAGATGGGGCAAGATTTGCTTGCCTTACCCCCTCTGTGGTATCCTACCAGCAACATACACAGGAGTGCTCTTGAAGCACAGGGATGAACTAGGGCAATGAAACAGGTGAAGCTGGCCTGTAAGATCACTGATGAGCCTCTGGAAAGGAAGCACTGAAAACCCAGGAAAAGTGCTGTCTAGGATAATGGTCTGTGAAATACCTTTGTAGTTATACATAAGAAGTTGCAAATCTGTGGCCAAAGGGAACCACTCATCTTCATCTTTCTGTTTGCATCAAGTCTGAATCATTATGCTTTCATATTCTCCACGTGGATTTCCACTAACATCTGTCCTGAGACAATTGAGATTGTATTCTGACAGAATATTAAACACATCTTGAGATGCAATGAAGATGAACACTAGTGCAACTCAAGCAAGAAGAAAGTCAGATTTACTGCATTTGTGAACAACCTGATAGTATATTATGTGTAGACATTTTTGTGACCGTTTTAATAAGCTTTGCTTGTAATTTATAAGGAAGAAAAGAGCATATTCAGTTCCAATTGTGTAGGCTTTACAGGAATCTGGATATTTTCCTTGCCTTTAGTATTCTGTGAAACAGCGTAGATGAGTATAGGTGTTTCCTTCACATGTTGTATGAAATCGGGGGTTTGTGCTGCTTTTTGGGTTATATATGTTCATATAGAGGATATTTAACATACTGTCTATTCGGGAGTGGAGAGCCTGAAGCAGCCTGCCATGTTTTTTTGACCATGTTATGCATATTGGTAGGAATGCCTGTCACCTCACATCTCATACCAGATCTACAACTGTGTCATTTAAATTCTGCTTCCATTTGTTGTTTCTTCATATTGCTCAAATACTATACTTTACAGAAATCTGTGCTACTAATGCATGTGTTTTGAAACTGTGTTTGCTTTGGATTGATTGTTTGGAAATATGTTGACTGATCAGCTGCATAAAACCCCCGGTGACAACGCCGTCAAGTAGTTTTATCATACCTGTCCCCATGCTTTCTTAAAATTAATTGTGAATTACAGAAATAATGTTTGTTTTCTTTTTAGTCTTTTCCAGTAATGAACACTCTCCCTCCCACTTGCACTTTGCTTTTTCAGCAAAGGTTCTAATGGTAATAAAGTCTGCCTCCTCTTCCCTCAGTGCTTCCATCCCAGTTTATTTTAAAAACTTATTTCTCATTGAGGCTCTTCTTTTTCTTGCCTGCAGTGATATAAATTGTCAGTCAACAGATTTCTAGCAATTATATGTATGGAGTCATCGAAATATGGTGGTTCCAGTTTTTAAAAATTTTCTGCTGCTCAGATGCTGCCCCTCAGCAGATGCCTATGATAGGACAGTTGATTTCCTTTCCTTTCATTAATGGAAAGGGAATGGAAGAATGGGTGCATGTGCCATCACAGGAAGCCTTTGTTCCTCGTATTACTCAGCTCTGCTACAAGTGCCAACATTAGGGAAAACTCAGGGGATTCCTATGATTGCTCTTTGGCAGCAAGGATCATTCACCTGACTAATGGATGTGGGTTATATACCCAAATAAACTAGTAACTGCATTGTTACAGCCACAGAACCACAGTTTTACAGGGCCATTAGGTATCAAAGCTGTACTTTTAGGCTAGTGAATCAATAGATGTTACAGAGGGTATAGCCACTGCATTTTTGTCAGGCCTGGATGCCCATGTCTGTGTTCCCTTCCCAGAAGGGATGTACATGTTTAAGGTTGTCCATCTTCAAGCTAGCTGACTGCGGGATGTAAATATGAACATATGAATGTTCATGTCACATATCAACTACTCGTCAGGGATAATGGGAGTATACTCAGTATATGGAATTTAGAATATGAGATGTGTATCAGTATATTCTGATGCATCAACATTTTCTGCATAACCCATCTTCTCCTTATTCCTTGCCCTTCCATAACTATGATTGTACCACTCCTCTCTCTGTCCATTAGAGCCCAATTCCCTTACTGATCTCTTCTTTGTTGGCATCCCACTCTGCAGCTTCTCTCAAATTGCTAACAGATCAACATGCTGAAGTTAAATCACAGGGATTGTTTCCAATCTGTATCTATCTTCAAGTTTTCTGCTTCTGCTTCAGGTGTGAAGATACTCTTATATGCCTGAAAGCTTATCCATTTTTCCCCAAATACAGCAGTTGGTCTAGTAAGGTACGTTCCTCTCCTCTGCAAACCTTGCCTCTCCTTAAGGCAGCTGAGATTCTCTTTCCCAAATTGAGGATCATGTCAGACTGCTCTGTAGTAGAGTGGTAAGTGTTTTGTGACCATGATCATCTCAGCAGATCACTGCTGCCTCAACTCTAGAAATGTATGTGTTGTGAATGATATCATTGTTAGAAAAGTCATCCTTTGATAAAGAGACAAAAAAACAGCTCAGCTCATGCAGGGGGTGGAAGGGGGGATCTACATCATTAAACTGATTAGAATGCTCCAGAGGGTCCTGGGTTTTGTGGAGGACTTAACGTGGCCTTTCTGAAAGGGCTAGTGAGTTCCTCTGTCCCTTCCTCATTACTGTTTAATTCAACAAATCTTTTTTCTTTTCCTCTTTATTTCTTTATCCCTCACAATCTCTTGCTCCTTTCCCCTGCCAGCTGGCTCCCTCAGCTGCTCCATTGATCTCTCAGCCACTCTGGCACTTCTGATATCAGACACAGTGGGAGGCAGAGTAGCTCAGAGATCAGCAGACCGGCAGACAGACCAATACAGGAGTGAATCCCAGACCCCAGCAAAAAACCCCGAATTTGTTCTTCTGCTCTCTCTCTCCCGTAGCAACCCTTTTTGAAATGGCAGATTGGCATTCAAGAGTCTGATGCTTTTAGTAATAACAGAAATAGCTCTAATGTTTCACCTACTTTCTGCAGTTGTTTCTGCAGGGTTAGAGCTGTGACTAAGCTATGAAACCCACACATCATTTTGTCATGAGAGAAAATCCCTGAGTCTGTTACCAGTCTTGGACAGTTACTCTGTACACTTCTGAATGCCATGTGACTGCAGGATCAGAGTCTGCAAAACGTCATATGAGAGGTACTTAATAATCAGTATAGGGTTGAGCCGGAAGGTTGGGAGAACAGATTTTAAAGATGGTCAGGATGAATGATATCTCACATTTTCCATATTGTTGGCTGATTGTTGTTTGTGCTGTATAAAGCAAATGGCATGGCAAGAATGAATTCAGACATGTCAGAATTATTTTATTGAACTATGTACATTTTCCATCCCCTAGAACATGGAAGGAAAAGGTGGCAGAGATAAACTGCAACAATTTAGTAGATATAACTGTATTTGTTTCTAGTGTCATTTATGGTTAGGTACTACAGGTCTATGTAGCTCTCATTTTGACAGCTCTCAAGAGCAACACCTGAAACTATTTTAAAATTTTGACTCTAATGTACAGTGCCAGTGGAGGTGCACTGCAATAACTATTTATTGAAAGTAGGTCTAGTAAGCATGGCCCAAAGCTTTGTTGCCCACCTTTGGTTGCCCCAAAGCACCAGTCCATACTCTCTCTCCTCTCTCCTCTCTATCTGTCACATGCCCTACACCAGGCTGTTGGAGGCAAACTGGTTTCATTCAGTAAAGAAATTGGAAGTAATGAAAGATTATTTGTTATATGACATATTCTGTTGTACACTAAAACCACATCACAATAGTGTTATTGTTCTTTTCACAGGAAGATCTGTGAATGTTTACAAGGATTATTTGTATCATTACCACTGTATCCAGATGCAGAACCTTGCTCAAGTCCACCCAGCAGATCTGTGGCAGAATCAGAAATATTTGTCATCATCCTGCGCTCTGTGCATTAGTGAGAAAACTGTGAGCCAAGGAACTCTAGGCTTTGGGAGTTCCAATCAGCTACTATAATAATCTTCTCAGGGTAGGGGTGGATTCCCTGACATCAGAAACTTTTCAGATTCAGCTGGACAGGGTGCTGGGCTGTCTTGTCTAGACCGTGCTTTTGCCATGAAAGGTTGGTCCAGATGATCCTTGAAGTCCCTTTACAACCTGGTATTCTATGGTTCTATGATTCTGTGAAATCTGAATGTGGGTTAAAATTTTGTATGTGATTCCTTTTCCTTTTTCAGTATGGGCTGAGTTGGGCAGATCTTAAAACACCCATCGAGGTTATCAATATCTCAATATAAGGATTTCACTGATTTATTTTCTGAGTAAAGATATCCTCTGAGTGGCAAAAAAAAAAAAGAGTGCCATTAAGGTAAACCACTTTAATTCATAAAGAGCTGTAGGAATGGGTGTACAAAAAGGGGAGGAGAGTAGTGGCACAAAGTTATAAATGGCCTTAAAATAATCATGAATATTGCATAAGTGGTATTGGTAACAGCTTAAGTATATTTCCATAGGTGTTTCTTTATATTTACATATTAATTAGTTGATACCTAAGATACTATGTTACTAGAATGTCTGTGATGTTCATGTTTTATTCACAGACTATTGTATCCAAAAAAAGTTGCCAGACATTATGGAAAATTAGTTTGCATGGGATAAGTAGAATGCAGAATTTCTTATTTTGCCAAAAGTTTTATTATTCACAACGCTGCAACTTCTAAGCATGCAGTGCAGAGTAATCCTGCAGTTGATGTGCAGAAACACCTCTTGTTTCCTAGTAGTTATGAGCCCTCTCCCTCTCCATGTGCAAAGGAAGTTCTGCAATCTCCGTATGCTGTATGGGCAGGTCCCTTTTGAAATCTTCTCTTGGGGTACTTGCAGTGTTCAGATAGAGTAGATGAGTCAGTAACCTAAATGCCAGAGTTTAATATGAGCATCACAGGGTTTTGAGTCTCTTCTTCCATGCCTGCCTGTACACCCTTCCCAAACACAGATTGTACCCAGCTGCTTCACCATTCTTTTGCTCATAGATACTCTCAGCAAACAGCCTTGATGTTTGCTGAACCACAGGCACATCTGCTTTCTAATGTTCACCGTCCCTGTGCAAGAGGCTGCTGCATGAGTTGAGTCAGAGAGAGTGGAGGATGAGTGGATGGCCTCTTGGAAGATGCCTTCCTGGCTCTCTCGCCTAGAAATTGTGCCTGCCCCCTGCCAGGTCCTCCTTCCTTCTGTGCCCCTGTTGATAGCCCCTCGCACCATTCCTTCTGTGCTGGTCAGAAGGAGTCTCAGCCCTTGCAGCCACACTTCTCTGAAACAGCAAGAGCTTTTCTCTCAATTCATGGACCTCTCTCTGCCAGGCATAGAGGCTGCTCTTCAACCATATGTTTGCTTTGGTATCCACCACTGCCAGTGTTCGAACATGTCATCTACTGACTTTTGCTAATAACAGGTCTCAGTTCTTGAGTTCAGATCTAAATCTTGCATGCAATTTTAGCATAAAAAACTTTTCACAGTTGTGCAGAGCATTTTTTTAAAATATATTTTCCTGGAATGGATTTATTTAAAAATTTGGAATGAGATTTTTGCGTTTTGAAAGAAAACTCAAAATGTATTTGTTCTTTGGAATGAAAATGCTGCAAGCCATAAATGATAATGAGTTATAAAAAGAATGTACAGTTTGGATTTTTCTGAATTTTGAAAAAGATTTCTTACATCTGCTCTTGCATGTAGGTAGGATTCAAAGGGTTTGGCTAATTTTTACTGGCTTGGGCCTGTCATGAAAGTGGTACTGCTATATTCAGCACATTCCAGAATTTATTACTGTGACAAAATATCGGCATAAAGGGTTTGATTCAGTTGCCTAACTGTAGATATCTGGAGTCCTTGAAATGTCTTACGTTATCCGAGAAATCTATATATGGACAGGCTATGAGACCACGCTGTTTTGTAGCAGCAGCTGGGGAACTGATGGGATCCCCAAGTCTATTTCAGATGGCACTAGATAGCTATGTTGAGGCACCATAATAAAGTTCAGCTTGTCTGAAAGTAGACTATAGCTGTTGCCCAAGAAAGCCCTTTATTAGGACTATTTGGCAAAATTCAGGGCAGGGAATCAGTATTTTTCTCTTAGCTGTGTCATTGACTCAGCTGCCTCTCCTGATACAAATGGAAATAGTAATTCCTACCATATTTTCACTTATAATCTTTGTACAGTGCTTTAAAGATGCAAAATGCATCATAAATATTATATGTAACACTAAATTGTGGCAGTTGAATAACATAACACTATGAAATTGTCTGATCTTCCATGCAAAGCATGGAATTAACATGGGTGATTCATTGCTGGGGACTCTGCTCTGCATCAGCTCTTAACAAATGGTGTTAAAGGGGCACTCTGCTGCTGGAAGTGAGCTGTCTTTGTGGAGATGTAAAATGAGAGTCTTGATCACTGTTATTAAAGAAGGGGTGGTGCTTTTAGTTAACACTAGTGTTCAGACCATTTCTAGCTGAGACCATTTGTTATTTCTATACACCTATTTTCTCCATGGAAGTGTTAATTGCATAGCTGGTCAAATGAAAGTCATCAAAAATTATGAGGCGTGACTTAGACATGTTTTAAAAATAAAATTTTGTGTTACATGTGTTAGATAATTATTCTTCTTTCTCCCTTATGAATTGTTTCTGTAAACTGTTAAAGAGTTCCAGTGTTCAAAACTGAAAGGATCCTAATTCCAATAGCTGTATAAAGGGTGCATTTATAATCATCTTGGAATGCTTTGGAAAGAAGAAAGTTTTTTCAGCATCCAAAGAGTAAACTATAACTCTCAAGTTTGGCACGTCCTTGTCTTTACATGGCAGGACCAGGATAATTAGTCTGAATGCTCAAAAGTTGGGAAGCCTTTTTGGAAAAGTCTTTTTAAAACAGAAGTAATTGAAACGTCCCCTCTTTGTGTCATTTCCTTATGAGAATGTAAGAAAGATCATTTGCAATTTACTATCAGTCAGTTTTGTGTTGTTCCTTCTAACTGCATCTTCGGTCATCTACTTATCCAAAAAAATGCATTGCAAAGTGGAACTAGCATAATTAAATGTGTAGGAAACTATATCTTAATACACTGGAGATATTTTGGAGGCAGCTGATAGTAATTGTATGGACTGTCCTGTATGGTCGTTGAGGTCAGTATCGTTTAGCACTATAAACTGTGTAAATATTTGTCTCACAAAGTAATGCAGCCAGATACAACTCGTGTGATAACACCCTTGACTGATCCAGCTGTTTTCTAATGGTGCAATCCTCACCTAGGATGGCTGATGTAGCTTAACAAAAGTCATGAGCAAGCTTTTCAGATTTATTCCAATTAATGTTTAGCACTTTAGATTCAAGAACTAATTTGTTGCTAGATAATACTAGTTTTATTTGCTTTCCTTGGTGCACTCACCTTATTTTACTCTGTTCTATCATGGGTTTATGTGATAAATCAGAAAGAATACATTTTACACAGCCCTCATTTTACAGAGGTAAGAAAAATTATTTTCTTTTTTTTTCCTAGCTACATAAAAGTCATCAGCTACAGCACATCATGCTGAAACCCAGAAAACAAAATTATATGTTTCCATTTTCATTATAAATTAAACAATCTGGAAGAATTACATTGGAAGCATATAAATTAAACCACATAGCTCTCATCATAGATTTCTGGATTACAGAGGTCTTTGGATTTTATTAAGGGAAGGTCAGAACAATGACATCTGAATATTTAGCTTGAATGCTTGTGCTTTTTCTATGATAGACTGTAGAGTTTGGTATCTTTTGGCTTCTGTGAGAAAGAAACAGTTTTTCAATGGGAGACTGGTAGAATAGATGTTTTCTAGATTATTTTCTAGGGATCTTTCACAAATATATGTCTAGAGACTTGGATGGATCCTTTGGACCTTTTTAATGCTGTTTCTGTGTTTCACTGAGATTCTATTTCAAGTAAACCTTAATCTCAAAATGAAATGCAGTTAATCTAATGTTAAGGTTGCAATGGGAGTTCTTCCAGAAGGTAGTTATACCTACAGAAAATAGCATCTGTTTGTAAGCAGTGTTTGCAAACTTCTTGTTTTTCTTGTCTGTGTTTTTGTTTAGAAAGACAGAAATAGGATCATACAATTTACCCTGATCTCTGATTTTAGCAAGCTTCATGGTGTCTTCAAATGGGTATTTGTATTGATGGTGGGTGACATCTTAAACTGTCCACCTGTGTTGTTGAATTTAAAGACATGAAAAGTTCTGATCCTCTAAAATAATGCTTTGAAATTTCCTTAGAATGCTGTATTGTAAAACCAGAGCTACGGAGAGGATTTTTCAAAACATTATCTAATGCAGATGTTTTTTTGAAATCTATCCAAATTTGAGACTTTTGATCCCAAATTATCTTCAGAAAGAGATCAGTTTTTGAGGGAAATGGAGGTAAAACTTGAGTGTACAGTTAAAAAAAAAAACAAAAACAAAAACAACAAAAAAAAACCCCACGTGGGTTTTTTTTAATTTTGTAAAAGTGTGAATTTTCAGAGATAAAGGTCAATACTGATTATGCCCTCTGAGCCAGAGGAACCGAGTTGTCTAAATTTGAATAAAAAATCCTAACCTAAATGTTTTAGGAATTTTTAAAAACCCATCGAAACAACACATTGCTTCAGCATTAATTCTGCAGTGAGAAGAATGGTTTGGAGAATATGATCTCCTCAAACCAATAGGATATTAAAATAGAAAAAAGTCAAGAGGCTGACCATACATACAGTAACTATTTTGTGTAACTCTCTCATTCTAAAACCATAGCAAAATAAATGAATAAGCAAAGAGAGGTGGTTGGGTTTTGGGGGGCTTTTTGTTTGATTTTTTTGTCCATATTTGTCTTTATTCCCTTTGTAACAGAAATACAGTATATTTTCTGTGTAGGATATCTACAAAAATGTCACTTTGAAATCCAAGCAGTATGCTGCAGATACCTGTGAGAACAAGTGATATAGCAAACGTGATGGTGATCCTCACTCAGCTTTCAGTGGTCTGCTTTTGCAACCTTAGTCCAAGTAACACAGCTGCAAAACACAAGTGCTCTGGAGGGACAGGGATGATGGTTTGTTTTACAGTCTTTCAGTTTATTTAGCAAACTAAAATAACAGTTGCTTCATAGTCAACTTTGCTGGACAGATAAACAATAGTGACAATTTCATATGATGTATATAGACAGAAGAGGTTAGCTGCAACCCCTGAGTGATGGAGCTTGTCATATTCCCTTCTCCAGTAATGCACAAGGTTAGAAATCAATGTCTTAATCATGGGCAGCTCTGGGCAATTCAGATATATCACACACAAACAGGCTTCTAATTACATTTAAGAAATACATATCATACATATATAAACTGACATAAATATCAGAGTGGTGTTGCTAGCTGTCAAAATGGATAAGTATAATTCCCTCAGTGGCCCTTGACAGGTTCAATACCTGCTACGGAGGTGCTATGAACAGCATTATACGGCTGATTGAGTTATGACAGCTCTAACCCAACAGGGAAGCGAGGCAGGAAGGAATAGCCTGGGCTGCAGACAAATGATGATAAAGTGATCACTTTAAAGAACAATCTCCATAATATTTCATGCTCGCTGCACGGTGTAAAGGCAGCCTTGACTGCGGGGCTAACTGCTCTATCAATTGATTTGATTCACTGCTGCAGCTACTCCCAGTCATAATATTTCAAATAAATGGTACCGTGGATAGAAATAATATCTGCATCAATATTAACCCTGAAAGGACTAATGGACACAAGCTATAATTTCCTGGACACCCTAATAATGCATTTTGACTGGGCTTGGCATGGAATGATTTTTCTTTTTTTTTTTTTAATAAATAAAAACAGTGTATTTTTTACTTAAACTTTCCTTTTATGGGTATGAAGAAGCTTTGCAGCTCAGACCTCATTCACAGCCTCGTCTAATTATAAATGAAATTCTGCTAGATGTTATTTCCAAGTTTTTGTCTATACTAAATATTTTTTATTAAAATTACATTAAATATCTGAGAGAAAAGACATGATAAGCATTTTTTGGATGTGTGTATTGTGTATCATTTATGTGTGCATGTGTGTACATACAGAAAGAGGTTTTATTGCTCAAATTATTTACTAAGATGCATTTAAAATAAACTGCAGGGAGCTTAAAATTAATTATAGATGAGAATGGAGTCAACAAAGTATTTTCTGGAAACACAAGGAACCAGTAAATTCTAATGATTATACAGGATGTTAGGGGGTTTTTTTCCTTTAGAAATAATAATAAGTACTGTATGAGACAGGCTTAACATGTAAAAAGTACAAGTGAATTTATGGGTTCATAATCTTAAATCAAACCTGATTTCTATTTTCTATGCAGTTTTTCACATACTCTGTAACATAATGGATGTTTATTCTGTTCTTTCATTCATAACACCCTGTTGACATTTAAGTCCCTTTTAAAGATCTGCTGTGCTTATTGTGAATCAAGTTGACATGTATAAATTGTATAATTTTATTATTGTTATTCTTTTTCCACTACTCTCTGACTACTTGACTATCTTTGGATTGCACATTTTTAAGGTCAGAGCCATGTCCAAGTTTTCAGAGATTGCTTAAGGAACTATTATTAATGCATGTTAACAAGAAGTAGTCTGAATGGGTTTAGAGAACTCTTTCTCTGATTATTAGTTTGTTATCTGTATAAAGATTGTCCTTATCAGACTCTCTGTTTTTTCTTGTTTGTCCCTTAAACATTTACTATAAATCAGAGCAGGAGATACTTAGGTTTGAATCTCATGAGGCTTGTTTATATTTAAAGCTTAAACAGAGGTATTTTATGAACAGTCCTTAGTGAAAGCTCCAACTGCAACACTTCACCAACCATTGAAGTGGTCTTAAACAGGCTTCAAAGGACTTCAATTTATAGTTTTCCAGAAGATCTGGAGAATATTTGTATTTCATAGGATACAGAATAAAACCTGAGGGTTCCAGCTGCTTTTGGAAGGCTAGCTTGAATCTAAAATTGAAAATCGTGGAAGGTTGGCATTGACCTAACTCCACTATTCCTACAAGTCTAATATGCCACAAAAGCACAGTATTTTCATTCAATCTAGACCTGAGTAAACAAGCAAGTTCTGTCATATTTGCTAGCATGCTTACCTACAGATCAATATCAAATTTTATCAGAAATGAAAGCACACAACTTTCAGAATTTATTTTCCGGTGTTCTGCATTATATTCAGAGCCTGTGCCAACAGTACAGGTCATGTTTATGTCTTTACTACTTGCTTACTACTCAAAATCCTGCTGGAGTTCATATTTTTCCAAGAAAAATTGAAACCACCTCTTTGCTTTCCTTCCTTTCTCCTTTCCAAAAAGTTTTCTTCCTCCTCTCTCACAGACCATGACGGTTTTGTTTGTCCATTTCAGTCCATTTCCTCTAACTTCATCCCCATCTGGTGACCTTTTTTTTACTAGTCATTATTCTGACCATATCTTTCTCATGGATCTCTATACTGGGTTAACCCTTCATCATACAAACACAGTTTAACTTTGCCTATATAAAAATTGTTCTTGGCCTCTTTTCTAGCACTTCTACTCATTGTTTGTCTCTGCTCTACATTTGTTGAACTTTCTGATGATGTTCTCCTCTAATCAATTTCAGCCTTAACTTTCTGATGATGTTCTCCTCTAAGCAATTTCAGCCTTCATCATTTGATTCTAATGAGTCTGTCCTTATAGAATCAGAATAGTTTGAGTTGGAAGGTACCTCTAAAGGTCATCTAGTCCAACCCCTCTACAATGAGCAGGGAAGTTGCACTAGTTCTTCATCTTTATGTGTGTATCCTTTGGCCACACTTTGCTATTCTTTCTGTATGTTATCGCTGAGATACAGAGATAGTCCAGAAATACAAACTCAACTGTCCCTAGTCAGAAACCTCACAGATTTACTTTTCCCTTCTTTGAAGGGTAATACTGGCCTGTCACCAGCTAATGTTTCTACATGGATGTTCAATGTATCACAATTAAGGTAGAGCTTTAAACTTCTGCTGACAGCTGTTTATAACAACCAAACTTCTTTTCAGCACATCTGTTGTTGATTGCAGTGTCCAACATCATGGTCCTGTCACTTACTCTCACCATCCCTTAGCCCAATATTTGATGTGTAGACCATGTCTTGGTCTTGTTAATTAGTTTGGAAAACCATTTTTGAAGGAGAGTCTCTCCTGTCCCACCTGCAGCATAAGCCGTTTTCCAGATTTTCATTATCTGTTGCTTATTGCACACTAAACGTTGCTTGAAATATAGTATTGCTTCACTCGTGCATGATCAGAAACCTTTTGCAAAGCCCATCTACCTAGACTATCTTTCCCTCCTCCCTTGTTTTTCTTCCATTAGCTCCATCACACTCACAGCAAAATACTTGTTTTCACATTTACTCTTTCCTTTCCCATTATCTATTATCCTCCTCTCAGTATCAAGACATCATATGCCTCACCAATCTTGACTGAGTGATGAGCGACCAGTTTCTACCTCCCACCTGTTACTCTTCCCTATGAACATTTTTCTTCTGTCAGTCTTCCTTATGCTTACAAGGAGCTTGCCATGAACATTTCCCAAGGTAATTCATTGTTGTCTTGCAAAGCCCTACTAAAATTTTTCTTTGGCTATAGGTCCAAAATTTCACAATCAAGCTCCCAACTTGAAATCTTGCCAAAGTCAAGTTTACTATATATGAGTATTTTATGAGTCTTTCTCAATATCATTTTTGGGTTTTTTTCCTTTTGCACTCTCCAGTCCGTCTGTATCTTTTTTACACTTGGGTGATAAGTTAATTGGGTGAAGATTGTCTTTTTCAGTGTTTGCACAGTACCAAACACAATAGCACTGTAGCAATACAAGTAATTAAGAAAATAATAATAATAATATTAATAATAAAGGTAACTTTTACACCAGAAATAGCTGTGAGACAGTCTCATGTAATTAGTACAGCCAAACTAACTCAAGAAAAAAAAAATCCTTTTGAATATCAATTATTCAGGGAATCTAACTTCTACAGTAGAGCCTGAGACCTAATACCAGTTTCAGATGTGACAAAACAAAACACAGCCTCTGGACTGGGCCAGCAGTGTGCTTTTTAAGACTGATAAATTATGGGGTTGCATCCATTTTCCAGCTAATGTAGATGAAGTGTAAATACATGATGATAACTGAAATGCATCCCTTTACAGTATTGTAAATGGGGAGGTGGAAAGACCCTCGATATTTTAAGGGCCAAAGAGAATCACGGGAGCAGCTTTAAAGATTAATTCCTTGTGTCTAGTTTAAAACAAGATTAAATTAGCTTGTGTGAGCCGCTGTTAGCAGATGCACTATTACATTATGCATGATTCTTGACTGCTCGTAGCATGAACAAACTGCACAGTGTTCCATTAGTGATTTTCAATGCTGTGCTAAGCTTTAAGTCACATAGACAGGCCATTGTATTGGGTTTACTTTGTGGATGTGTTTTCCAGGCAATTTCACAACCTACCTGATCACTGTTATTGATTGACTGGGTTTGAAATGGATAAAAGAATTAACCTGTGTAAGGGTAGCAGAATGGGGTATATACAGTATCCTATATACTTAGGAAAATCAATAGTACTCTAATGTAGAAAATTTAACCAGACAAGGCAAAACCGTCTTCCCACCTGCATCAATTCTCATGCTTCCCCATTATAGTGTATGCATATTATTATGTGGTTTTAATGTGTTTTTTTCTTTGATGCTTCTCTTTGTACCTTGTACTTCTCTGTAACCTTGTGGATGGACTCATATGCATACTGTAAAACAAATTTAGGAACGCCTGATGACGTACATTTTTCTCTTCTCATGACTACTTTTGAAGAAACATGGGCAACTACACACATCTAGATACTTATGTTTTATCCTTCAAACTGCAGACACATTCTTATTTTCCGTCACTTGCACTCTTGACTGACCGTCTTGTTCCTCAGCTAGTTCTGTACATTTCTGCTTTCATATTCATTGCATCTTGTCCAACGCCATTATCTTTCATTCATGTGTTAGGCCTCAGCTGTCTCCATCTCCTACTTATGGCATTTTCTCCCCAGTATTGGCTAATTAAATGATTGTCACTGAAAACTTAACAAGCCCAAGCTTGTAAAACAAATATTTTTGTGGAAAAACCCCAATGTTATGGCTATTTGAAGTCTTTACCAGAAATACTACTAAAGCTAGCATCAGAGTTGTTACTTATCCTTAAAACTCAGGTAGTGAGCTTTTAGGTTTTACTTTTGTCATATAACAAGGTTCAGGAAATCAACTTCAGTACAACTTCAGTTGTATTATGCTTGTTCCTCCAGCACCAAGAGAATGTTAAACATGCCAAACCTCTGGTCTCCTGGGAATTCCTGCCTTCTTGGCCAACTCCTTTTCCTTCTTGGCTAACTTTCCCTATTCACAACCTCCTCTAAAGGAACAGCCACCCAGAATGACATTTCTGCCACTTCTTTCAAGAATCCCAGGAGACTTCAGGAAGAAAAAAGTGAGAAGCAACAGTGCTGCTTAGGCTGTGCTTATCCCGCAAGATGGAAAAGGAAAAGATAAAGAAGGGAGCCTGTAATGGAGTTTTAGAATATGCTTTCAGTCTGCTACTTCCAGGATGAAATTTTAATGGAATCAATCATATTTTTATATGAATTTAAAATGTAGTTGTCTTTTTTTTCTTGTAAAAGTTAGAAATCTCCAAATTTCTGTTTTGGAATTAATGTTGCTTTGAATAATTTCCTGGAATATGCAATAAATTGATCAGTAAACTGTATTAGGAGGTTGGTTACAAGGAACAGTATATGGGAAACTGGTGCAGTTATTGTCTTTTGCATAGAGCTGTGCCCAAACTCACAGTCTCTTTTTGTAAATATCCTGTTGTATAATTTTGCAGTGATTTCGCCCATAGCCTGTAGGTATTTTATTTTCTGTAGCTGTCTGAGCCAACAGCTCAGAGCATGGAAATTCTTTACTAATTTCAGCACTGATGGTCACTCCTGCTATGCCCTTACTCTCCGTAGACTTTCCCTGTAAAATGGGCGTTAGAGTGGTTGCTCACTGAGCTAATGTTGTGTTAGCTAATGGCTTTAATATGAACTAATAAAATTACACAAAAGTGGTAACATTTCTTGGAGGTAAAATTGATTGCAGAAGTTACTACATGACTTCAAAATACTATTATTATTGTTTAAAGAAACCAATAATTCAAGACCTGTTTTTCACTCAAGCCAAGGGACATAGAAATTAGAAAAAACAAATCAATCACATGGCTTTATATATGAACTCCTTTTGCTAAAATCTCTGCCCAGACAGGATCAACTTGGGTGGTAAGGTCAGCAAGGGTGACAGAGCTGGCTAGTAGTGTCACTGCTTTACCAGTGCACACTGTCCAAGCACTGTGGAATTGTCGCCAAATCCCAGCATGATGACAACAGTACTAACAGAGGAGTTAGCAATATGCAGAGGAATACTGCTAACAGAAAAATTAGTCTTCCCTCAAATGCTAATATTGCTAAAAGGGAAAACAATATTCGAGTTCATGGACATTTAAGAGAGACCTGTGCAGTTTCTAAGCAGGCAGTGTAAACAAATATTCTCATAGAAAGCAAATACTTTGTAAAAAACTCACTATCTACATTAAGCAGTTTCAGAGCAATGTAGAAGATACTGAATCAAAGACCACTAAAGTTCTTTATTGCTAGGGGGGGAAAAGGTCCAAATATTGCTTGGCAAATTACTGTTTGCTAGGGGCACTATTACCAGTTGACACAATCATTGGTCAGCAAATTGGTCACATTATCGGTTAGTAAATTTGAGAGTGCAGAATTATTTATTGGTAAATTAGAGATGGCAGAATTATTGGTTGGTAAGAAAAGAATTGCAGTGATTGGTTAGCAAATTAGAGATGCTTGGTTTTGTCTGTGGATAAATCAAGGTTGGTCAGATATTGGAGGCCAAATTAAAGATGGCCATATTATTTATGGTTGCTGTGGTATATGTTGAAATCCTGCTTTTTGTGTTACAAGCATTGGGAGGGTTTGCTTTATTCCCCCTGTGGTTTATATTTACATTTAGGGTTCACAGTTGAAGAATTTCTGGGGGTATTATTATGGGAATAAACATACACATATTTTTGCTCTCTTAATTTTTAATGGAACTATGTGTTAGCTGAATTTGTGCGAGTGCCAGGGGACTTCTGAAATTGTTTGTATGAAGTGAATATTAAAGAAAGGTGTTAGACTGCCAGAGCTAAAAACTGAAGCGTTTGCAATTCCAGCATTATAGCTGGTGCAGTGCAGGCAGTACAAGCTACTTCTCACTGGCCCACAGTCAGCTGGCACCAGGAGGAGGTGGTAATGTGAGTCCCTTTTCTGAGAGGCTGCCTTGCTGCTGGTTGAGAGCTGTAGCCCTGCTTTATTTGTCTGTGAACTGAGATCAGCAGGGATATGGGGCAGTAGTGCCTTCAAAGCAGTAATTTCTCTGAGATATGGGGATTTATGTGGACAGTGGCCTCCACGTACTTAGTCTCTTGCACAAAAGCTAAACTGCCATGACAGAGTCAATATCCAGGCACTGTTACCATGTACTGATAGTTTTTTGCGGGAGAACTGCAGCTGAAATCACCATATTCTTGCTCGACAACTATGAAAGCAGCATTTTTTTATTACATTGATATCACAAATGACACAAGCTTTCTACTGAAATACAGTACTGCAGTGGAAACCCTTTCCCGGCATTTTTACTTGTGTCAGTTGTCTCCAGTTTTTCTGCTTTCTTTCTCTCTATATGCAGAATTGCTGCTTTTGTATACTGTGTTAGAGCAATTCTGAAGAAAACGTGTATCTCAGTATAATTCTAGAACACTGTAGGAAAAATTCTTTTCACTTGACAAACATTGCAAACAACGCACAGAACACAATGGTTAAACAATTAAATCATTTTAGATTTTAACAATGCTGAAAACAATAATAGAGTAGTTGTTAAGAAAAGTCTATGGCTGTTTATATAGCTGTTGAATTCTACATTGGAGACTGATGCTAATTAATCAGATTTACTTTTCCAAAGGGACACTTCACAATGCTTTTGACAATAATACAGATGGAGTCAGGGAGGATGTATTTTAAAACTTTAGGAAAGTCTTAAATTTTGAAACATTAAAATTTGGTTTTTATATGAACTCCTATAATAACAGTGCCCCTACCTTTCTTGTCTACTAATTCTGCCAAAAATGATGTGTTTATTTGGAAACAGTAAAGTATGTTTGACATTTTTAAGACACAGCGAGGGGGGAATTTTGCAAAAGTGAAGGGGGTGAAAAGGAATTTTTATCCTGCTAAAGTAGCAACACAATCACAAGATATCTGAGTTTTATAAATCTCCTGGATAGAGATAACATATGCTACTCATTTTTTGGTATTTTCATTGAATCAAAAAGTTAGAACTTGGAATACACCAGAGCATTTCAGTAATACAATGATTGTTCAGTGTTGAGTCCAGCTTGAACTGCTCATCTGGAAAGTTTCAGCTGAAACCATCATAATTAATTAGAGATGGTTTAACTAGTTTAAAAAAACCATAATTGTAGGGCCCCCCCTTACCCTGAGTAGATGCCTGCATGATCCACTGTCAAAAAATTAAATAATCCTATCGGTGCCAACCACATTCTGCTTTCAACTCTCAAGATCAAGTAGGCTCACACTGTAAGTCATCTCAGCCTGGATTGTTGCATACTTCAGGGTTTTCACAGTAGTGATTTGTTTCAGCCCATTATGAACCTTTGGATCCATATTCAGACTTTCTCAAAATCCGAGGTATTCAACTGGGACAAATTGTCTTCAGTCACTATTCAAAGACAGCGTGAGCTGGGAAATGCAAATGAGCAAAACACAACAACAGTAGTAAAATGGAGAAGTGAAGATGGTATGGAAATAAAATAGGACTTGTGAATGGCATTTTTTTCCTCCTAACAGAACCTCATAACTTCTAAAAGAAAACAGCTTAATTTGGGAAGGTAGAGGGAGGCCATTAATTTTTCATTAGAAAAGACCAGACTTTGGGTCCACCCCTATTTCAAATACAGATGAGCATAGGATTTTACAAGAAATCATTGGCTGTAGTTTCAGCTGGTAAAATAAAATCTAGAGGTAGGTTGATTCCTCAAGATATTTATCTGATGAGTTCTTTCCAATCTCAGTGCAGAAACTGGGATAAATGATTCTCTGTGTCCTCAGTGGGACTACCTCTCTTTCCAACTGCCTATAAACAGACAAAATCGTACTTCTTAATTAAAATTTTATTATTTTCAGATTAATATCAGCAATAGTATACGTCTGCCACTATTAATACAGGTAGTAAAAAGCTTAATGGTGGGAGTCTTTACAAAATGTAAAGCTTAAAATGAGAAGAGAAGCTTGGCAACTTGTATGCAGGAAATTTTTGTTCTGACTCTTAACGTTCTGAATTTCCATTTTGCTGGTATTCACTGAGCATAGCATAAACTGAGAACTCTGGTTCGAAACAAAAGTGTTCCTAACCAAATCTGCACCTCTGTGGTAGATTAGATCTAGAGTGATATAAATGAAGTGTTATATTTCTGGTGTTTTATTAGATATATTATGTAAATCGGTCAACAATGTACAAAGTGAGAACTGTAAAAGGTAAAAGCGACATTTAGCACAGAGAAATCTGAAATAGAGGTGATTATATAATTTCTTTATTCAAAGGACACATGCAATATCACATCACCAGAAATATAACACTTCATTTATATCACCAACCAACATTGTACAAAATTCTTTGTTTGCAAGTATTTGCCATTTGTAATTACAAATCATTGCCAATGCAAGGATTACATTTTGTATATTTTTAGGGAAAAAAAAAAAAAATTTCAAAATGATTGTAACATATTTCAGAAAATGAAATAGTGGGGTTCACTGAATATGATATTATTATGAATTTGGTCAAGTATTTGTCAGTTGTATATATGCATTTAGACCTTCAGATATGTTTTGTTCCCAGGGATTTTTTTATTGCCAGTTGCAAGTCCTACTCCTGTAGGAGTACGCAAGTAATCATTAAAAATCAGAGGCAACAGACCAAAGCCTACGCTATACTATCATTGCAATAACAGCCAAATAGGTGAAGTTTCAAATCTAAGTGCCTGAAATGATTGAGAAATTTTAACTTCCTCATTTGAATGGAAAAACATGAAATGTTTTAATCTGACATGCATGTGATCATAAAGTAATTTCTAAAAATAAACAGATGCATATTATCCTGTTGCCAATTGCAGATATTTGAAAAGCTAAAGACTATTTGAACTGTGCTGTGAATAGACTATTCTCCAGTGTAGGAAGAGCAAGTTCTTCCCAGGATTCAAATACAATATTTTTCATCTTCACTGTGAAGAGCTTTTTCCTCTTCTTTTCTTCATAGAAATAAAGGGCCTTTCTGTTCTTTCAGTTGAGCAACCTCTGCCTTTTAGGGGGAAATGGAGTTTCTGCTCCACTCACCCATCACCACCACCCAGCAATTCTGCAGTTTCTGTGCCTGAGCTAGGTGAACAATTGGTACAGGGGATGGGAAGAAAGAAAATAAAGATATGCGAGTATGGGGACTGTAAGAAAAGAAACTTAAAACATCTCTCCGGTAGAAATGGGGACATTTTGTGTTATAGCAATGTGATCAGGAATGAATCTGAAAGCTTACTTTTAAATGGCTTAGGCAGCTTCGCAGTTACATGCCTAATGGATACACTGTATGCATTCATATATGCAGTATGCAGTCTGCAGTATCCTTCACAGTCCATTTAGGTGATTTTGTCACACTACAGTTTGTTAGAACGTCACTAGACTGTCTCAGAACCTCTGGGCACAGAGTTTTTGGTTGGGTTTTTTTTTGTTACATCTTCGGATAGCATTCATTAGTTGCGTTCTTCAAGCTTTTCTGGACAGACTTTGAGGGGTTTGAATTTTGAAATTGGAGACTTTGAGGATCTAGGGTGCAAAAACTGTGTAGTTGAAGGGCTAGTGAAGAAGAGTCGTAAGCACAAGGTCATCCTGGGCAAAATCTAGCCCAGCTGGTTGTGATTTATTGGCAGTTGAAGACTTTAATGGCATATGTGAAATAAAGGGCAAGCGTGTGAAATAAAGGGCAAGCGTCCACGCTGCAAGACCATCGACGTGGTACACTTGTATTGTGGGACCAAGGTTTGACGATAATTATTCCTTCACATTTAACAGATTCTTTAATGTTGGTTTGTAGGTACATCCTGTCTGTCATTTATTCTATGGTCTTCACTCGTTTCGAATCGGGCATCCTTCCTAAGCATTGCATATGTTGTGTTTCGGTTATGTTCAAATACATCTGTCTACACTAAGTTTTTAAAAACTTCTAAGATGCATAAGCACCATTTTAAAATATGCAAATATATTAAATTTATTCTTTTAAAAAAAAGGCTAATGAATTACTTTAGGCAGTGATGTATACTTATGTTCCTGTAATCTGTGTGTTTTTGTTAAATTAAATGAAATTGCTTTCATTTTGTAAAGTAATAAGTAAATTAAAGGGAAAGCCTTTGTAGGCTACTGTTTTTATGATGTCCTAACCTTAAGTAGAAAGAAATGTGAGCCAACTAGTTGTTCTTGCTTTTATTAAAGTTCCTGTTGGCAGCGCACTGATGGGACACATTAATCTTAGTATTAATACTGAGGAACAGGAGCTTAGAAGCCTGGGATGAATAAATCATTCCAGACCCCATTTGGATCTGTTGGCACCTTCCGTGTTACATTGTTGCTGGATAAAAAGGCTTCTCTAAGCATTAAAGGGTTGGATAACACAACTGGCCTATTGCAAAATTGCCCACAGTAACATGTGAGTGTTCTGATTGGGGGTAGGAAGCAATGGGGCAAGATAGTTTGAGCACCTGCAGTTGTTCAGAAAATTATCATCCTCTTGCACATGTGTGGCAATTTCTGTGCGTTGGCACTCATAAAAGTAGAGATATACATTTTGTTCTGTCCCACAATATCCTACTACTACCCAAAACCTACACAATCTTTGTCACTAAGACCACCTAGTGGTGCTTCCAGCCTAACTCTGAGGTATTTGTTGACAGTAGAGAGGAAGAAGAGTAGTTGAAGTGCTTCTTATTTACGTTACATAGGTCCATCTCCAATACCTCCATCAAAATAATATTTTTTTTTCAGTTCAAAAGTAGGGTCATCCATTAAATCTTTCCCTCGAAGATTAGCTCCAAATATTCTGAAAGATAAAATCATCATACTCCAAGAGTAACTTCTTGCTGTTCCTTCATATCTTGCAGCTTTCAGGTTTTTTCAGTCTGTTTATGTCTGTTGCAGTTGTGTCTGCAACATGCTGATCCATTCGTGATTGGCTCAGAAGCCCCTCACTGCTCTGTTTCACTGAACTCTCATGCTCTCAAGATCCTCTTCCATAACACAGCCTCAGAAATAGTTTTTGGCTACCAGCCTCCTTGTCCCTTTCCGGATTCAATTCAGATACAGTTCTGTGCATGTTCAATGTAGCATGCAGCCAAAACGTGACTCTGTGTGGTTGCTGTGATGGCCAAAGTGAAGGAGCAGAAGACAGGGAATGAGCTGTGCTCAGCAGTGCTATGGAACTGGGAGGTTCACAGCCTTTTCACCACCCATCTCCTGCCCCCAATAAATCAATGACGGGTGTGATTTCTTTTCATTGGCCCCAGGTGGGCTTGCCTGTCCTCTGAAGTGTTCTATGCACTTAAAAATTAATGGGGTGGGATTGCTCTCTGGGTGGGTTTTTCCTGATTCCCACAGCTTTAATTGCTGTTACATGAAACAGTGGCTGCAGACATCAGAGGAAGATTGTCATACAGTAGTAGTTAGACATTTTCAATGGCAGTCAGTGAACAATTATATGCTATACAATTTACACTATCTTCTCTAGTCTGTTCTTTGACTGAAGAAGCACCTATTATTAGCCAGGCAATAATCAAATACTTAAAATAGGCTTATAAAAGAAGATTTGGAGAATAATGCATGCTACCATCTAATAAGCATTTCACTCCCTCATGAGATGCACTGAAGTGTAGAAATTCAAGCTATATCACTGTATTTTTAAACTGACAAAATTGCTGTTGAGACAGCTATATTTTCTTCAATGTATTTTATGCATAAAACAATCTCATTTTATAAACACGAACCATCTTTAATGTAATGGATGTAATGTGCAACAATTATTGTGGATAACTTTCAGTTGTTAGATGGCACAAATCAAAGTTAAAAGAATATTGAAACAGAAGGAAAATGAAAAACAATGTGAAATGTCTCAATACATTTTATTCTCAATGAAATAATAGAATATCACTTTACCAGTTCTAACGTAAATGGGATCATTTGAAAGCTATCAACCTGTACATGTGCTGTAATAGATAGAAACATAGTTTTTTAAGTCAGCCAGTTGTCAGTGGACTTGGGAAGGAAACACTGTTTTTCATATACATGTGATCCTTGTAAAGCTGTTGGTTAGCAACGGTTCACAGTCTAAAAACTCAAGCAACGAGTAGTAGTATTTGGTAATGCAACACCAGCAATAGAAGGGAGAGGACAAGTCACTGGGTTGTGTTTGTTCACTTCAGAGTGTGACTTTCCCAAGAAAGTAATAATAATTTAGCTTATTTCTTAAGAAGGGGAACAAATCCCTGTATTTCTGTCTTGATACAGCATCATAATTTCTTTCTACTCCTTTCTACTCCCACCATCTCTGGCCCAGAGCTGTGCTTAAGTACAGTGTTTTGTGCAGTGACCTAATGCTTGGCTCAATTTGTACAGGAGAGACTATGCATAACACATTATATCTAGTTCTGTTCAAAAGCTTCCCAATTGGGTATATATTAAAATTACTATTTTTAGAGCAAAGTTGTAAAGAAAACAGCAAAAAACCCCACCTGTTAGCTTACACTCTTAGAGCATACCTTCACCAGATGCTGAATTAAACTTCACTTACTAGTATTTTTATAGTCCCTTTATATATTTGAGCTTCTGAATTGAGTCTTACAATAAATAAATTACAGAAATGCATAATGTTAATGATTGATATGACAAGATCAGGTAGAGCACCTGGGTAATACTTACTGTGTGCTTACCATTTGGTATCTGGAGATCATGGAAACTGTTTGTGGGCAGTGGATAATGTCTGTCATGTTGCACTGCAGCACATGCTAATCACTTGCTCTTCTTTTTCTTGAGGTGTAAGCTGTGATTCTCCATTGCTGGAAACCCTGCAAGGATGTTCTGCTGCAGAGAAGTAAAGACTACAAATTAGGACATCCACTTTGAAAGCACCCCAGAAGCAGACCCACTTCATGAAGCCTGGATCTGTACTGCTGTCCCCAGGATGGTCTGGAGCTGCTGAGTTTGAAGAAACAGTAAAAAAGCTGAAGTCCATACCAGGAGAAAAACTCTTCTGTATAGCATGATAACCCTGTCAGGAAACAGAAGACAAAAGTCCTGCCTGATTTAAAGCTGTGGAAAACCTTGAATTCACAAGAAAAGGAAGGTCAAATCATATGAGAAAGTGGCTCAAAAGTTTTGATGTTAATAAAAATAATCTAATTCTTAAGTGATTTGCAGGTTAATGTTACTGTAATAAAAAAATCCCATTCTGAATTCCTCACTTCTCTTCTGCATTTGCATGATGGGGTTCCTCCCAAAGTGCTAGGGAATGAATATACATGTGTGCAGTGGTCTCAGCACATTGTGTGTCGGGTCAGGCAAGGTATATGAGCATAGGCAAGACTCTGTGTGGAATAGCCACGGCTGAATGCAAACGTCTTTTCTCTTAGAAGTATGTGATATCTGGTACCTGGTTCCACTTGCTACCAATTGGAAAAGCAGAAGACTGGCCTAGTTTGTAATACCAAACGTTATTAAATTGCATAGTGGGCCTGAGTCTAATTTTTCCCTGATTTTATAGAGCCATTGGCTTTAATGGACTTGTTCCAAATTTTTCACTGGCGTAACTGTGAGTAGAATTAGGCCCAATAACTGTCATGTAAAACAAAATCATTCCATCTTGTAAACCATAATGCAGGTTACATAGTAGTTAAGTGTGGGCCAAATAAATTCATCTTTCAGATGATGTGTTAAATGGCAACCTTGGATACTTGCAGTCAATTAAAATTTCCTGGCACATTTTCATAGGACAAGAGACGTTTGTTACTAATCGTGCCCAAAAGAAATTCTAGATAGTATAATTGTATTTTACTTAACTAAAATTGCCTTTGTGCATATCTTTCAGAGAATCAAAAAATTTGTGTAGTGATTTTGGTGCAGATGACAGCTGCATTATAACCCAGAAGCAGCATGCAATAGAGTTTCTCTTACCCTGTACTGTTGAACTGCCATTTGTCTTTAAAATCTAGAATTGAAAAAAAAAAATGAAGACTGCTGGTTTAATATTTAGGGATGTATTCTCAGCTAATTTAATTTACCATAGATGGGTTGAAGCATCATCTTAACTGATCTGCCTCTTATCTCTTAATATAATATACAATTTAATTGGTCATGCCCCTTTAGTTTTATTACTCCTACCTATTTATATAAAATATTTTATGACACTTTGGTTCTTAAATAAGAAAGGAAGGTATGGACTATTACATTTTTTCTGGTTCTTTCTCACTGTGTTAGTCCTGAAGTTGTCCTAAAGTAATTCTGAAACACTTCAGATTAGTTACCATAACAATAAATATTCCTTGAAAATACCTGTCTTTCTGCCTGTCTCTTTGGGCAATCAAATCTGCATTTGGGACCACCTCATTTAACACTTAGCTGTTGCCACATCCAAGATGATGATGTGGATTTTGCCAGCCATTTGTAAGGTGGAGTAGTGCAACCATGCTAAGAAATTCATGCAGTATTAAAAATATCTCCAAAGGTGCCCCATATAGGCCTTTAACCTAACCTGGAGAGCAGCGTGTTCCTTGCATGTCCCATGGGAAAGACTACCAAAACTGTGGATAGGAGAGATTAGTTGAGGAGAGAGTTTGAGGGAAACCATGATAGTCAACCCCAACGGCTACAGAGGGGCTCATGTCAAGTATGGTACTGTTCCTGTTAATAGGTTATATATTACTTTTACATCATTTGTAGTCTGTACAACTTCACTCTTACTACCTTTCAAAATGGTATGTGCAGGCAGGGAGCAGTGACCTTTTTGTCTTAGAGCAGCTGATTAGTTTTATGACAATATGTTAGGAATACCAGGCAAAACGTTTCAGGCAAACTCCAGATGCATCCACAGGCTGAAGTCTTCATTGCACTCTAATAAACAAAAAGAGAAACTGATCTTGCTTGTAGTAAAGTCTGGTGGTAGTTCTGAAACATTGTGAACATGTTTGTATGCATTGAAAAAAGCCAAAGAGTGCATGTGAAGCAATACCTGTGCATTTATTTATGTTAAATATATCAGGATACAAGAGTGATGTGACCAAGCCAGAAAATGGAATGCAAACAGAAATAGTGGTTTCAGATTAACAGCTACAGGTCTCCTAACCTGAAATATTATATTTTTTGGATTTCAGTTCCATAATACTATATACTTGGCTTCTCCAGTTCAAGTCCATAACAAATTACTTGCATGCTGTGCTGAGATTCAAAAGAAAAAAAAAAATTTTAGAAACAGCGGCTGTTGGCTCTGTAGTCTGGCTTTGACTGATTCTCAAACTCAGCCAACAAACACAGTCCTCCTACACTTGTAGAGCTTCTGGTTTGTCTTGGCCTAAACAGCCCTTTGTCCTCTGGCAAAATTTTACTGGAAACCTCATGCAAATAATGTTTGATCTTTACCAACTCATCTCAAGGAAGAGGACCCATGTTTTAGCCTCTTGTCTTTCTCTGCAGTGAGGAAAGGAGGGAGAGAGAAATTCTATGTGAGGAATCAACCCTGTACAGTCTAGTCTCAAGACTCCCAAGAAGTCTTGGACAGCTGTGACCCTAGGCTTTCCATATGTTCGCCAGTGAGGTATTTGCCAGGATAACCACTAACTGTAATAAGTGTAATAAGGTCTTACTGTATTTTCCATCTGTATTTTCCATGCAGTTTACCCAGCACTCTTACCCTTTCCAGAGCGAGAGGACTGTGAAAACCTTCTCTTTGTTAAGTTCAATGCATTGTCTTATAGGAGTAGGAGTCAGTGCACATCTCTGTAGGAAAAAAGTAGGGAGCTATGGCACTTACGTTTGGATGACTACTACCCTTGCTGATTAAACTACGCTTATGTGTGATCAAATACCCTCACCCTTTTGGAAATCTGAATCAACTTCTCTAATTTCTGACTCCAGAGTGGCCCTGAGACCAAGGAGTAGAAGAAGTGAATGAAAAACAGAAGGATTAAACAGAGAAAGATTAAAAGGCCAAAAAGAGGAAGGATTCATGCAGTAACACAAGTTTCTCTGACATCAATATTAACAATGAGACTTGCCCTCCAACTTTCAGATATACACACTCCACAAACATCTGCTCAGTTTCTGCCTGGAGTCATAACTGTGTGAAGTACAATGCATACTTTGCTGATGGCTTCTCTCTTTGCCTTCCTTTTTTATCCTGCACCCTTTTCCAACAGATTTAAATTGGCTGCATGACTACGGGTTACAGTCTTTACCCTGTATTCAACTGGTCCATAAGTATCTACTTTTGTGTGCTCTCCACGGCATCCTCATTTTCTCATTATTCCAACCTTTGCTGCTTGCTCATGCTGAGGTTCTGAGTGTGCCGGACTAATTACCCTATCCCTAAATCAGAGGAATCTACACATCTAGTCAACCTCTTTTTTTCTGATATCAAGGTGGCAGAGCTATTAAAAAGCAGTGACTAAGAAGAGGAGTAGATTAGAAGAGCCATGGGAATTTTTAACAGGAGTATGAGAAAGTGAAGAATTTGTGATGAAAGGGATTGTGGCAACATAATAGTTTACCTACACAGAAGCAATATAAAAATTAGTTTGAATCTCTTCAATAATAAAGTCAGGATGTTATCATGGATTGTATTTTCTAAAATGTGAGATAATAGCATAATGCAGGAACATTCAAAAGCCTACTATTAATTATTAATAGAATTTAATAAATATACAGTGAGTTTTAATTGCCAGCTCTATTCTGAATTAATTTTTGTTTAGGTTTTGGACAGTCTGACTCAGAAACAAACTCATTCCTGTTAGTAATTCATGCTATTTTTAATGACTCAAACTGAGTTGCTTCAAAAAGTTCTTTTAAAAGTAATTTTGATCTCAGATATCTTTGACTAGATATATATCCCAGATATCTGAGCTGTGTGGGAAATGTGTATGTTCTAACTTACCCAATGTTTTAAAAAGACATCCTGAAACTTGAGAAATGTTTATACTTTACAACAGTGTCAACAAAAGGAGTGTCTGGACCCAGCTAGTCAGAAGTACTCTCTTAATTCATGGTCTGGGCTTAAAATTAAAAATTGCAAATTTTCAATTTTTGGAGAAAAAAAAAAAGCCATTTGCTTTTTGTTCATTTACCGTGGGAAAATGATAGGAAAAAAAAAAAAAAAAAAAGGTATCCAGTATGCATTTTGAGGTAAAAGTCATTTCTGTTTAGGAAATGTTGGGCAACGTTGAAACATTCCTGTAAAAGTACTTTGGTCACTGAAGTTGTCTTTTTAGTAAAACATTTTAACGACAAAATCAGTTCAGCATCTTCAGCATTTAGACTGGTGGTGTTTTTATTAGTTTTTCAGGTTGGGGAAAGAATCAGATATTTACTTCTGTGAATATACTCCTACCATTAGTGTGGGATGAGACCTTATCATAGGGCAAATAGCAGGGTAGGCTCGGGCAGTCAAGTGAAAACCTTGTGAAGCATCTGAACTCTCATTAAATAGCCTGATTAAGTGATGCTGCTTTCTCTGGTTTAAGTGGGCACAATGTCAAGAATTGTGGGACAGAAATGTAGGAGAGAAGTGTGTGATTTCGGGCTTTGGCAATCCAATCTAATCCATGCAAAGACATCTAGCGGTGGTTTGTTCCTTGAATAAACAAGATATTTGCTCTTCTTGTATCATTGCTTATTCATTTGGATTATTAACAGGCTTTTAAAAACTATTAAAAGCCTTGCCACTCATCTTCAAAACGCCTCTAGGCATCTTTGATTTGTATGGTTAGCATTTACTCCCTAAGGTCTTGTCGACCTTGGCAGTGTTAGAAATCATATTTTCACATGCATGAATTGCCCTTGACTAATTTCTCAAGTACAGTTTAAACATAAATAACCTTCCTTTGACAGTCATATTTTTTACTTTTCTCTTGCTTATTTTTAAGAAACATGGTGTGAATGTGTGTATAGTTATATGGAATACTGTAAAGTAAATTTGTTTCAAAGTTTGATTAAGAATGTGTGTGTTTTCTTAGAATATGTTGATGCTAGATGGAAAGATTTTTTTTTTCCTATTGTGAGTCCTTTTTTCTAATCTCCCTTTCAGACTCATACAGTTGTGACTTTTGATGTTATTCTCCCCCCATAGTAGTTATGCACTTCTAAAAAGAGTGAAATTAATTTTCTCATTGTGACATGGGGCATGTAATCCATAATATCCCTCCTCACTGAGTTAGAGAACATCGAAAAAGAGAAGGTTTCAGAAAGTTTTGGGTTTTGCAAAGTTTGAGTTTCAGTAAAAAGCATGCCAGGCCACTGAAAATAATAACAGATACATTGTAAGTAGCAACAGTAGAACAGCTCATGAAAGAAATAGAGATACATAACAGAACTTCATTATCAGTACCCAAGCATCAAGAAAATACCTTATGCTGTGTCCCCCAGTGCTTCCAGGCTGGAGGCATGGAATATGAGCACTACACTGTGTCAGGGACAGGAGACGGAGCAGTTCCCGTGTTTGTCATAGACATAGGATGTGACCTGCCGAGCTATGCAGCCTGGCATCAACAGTGAAGATGTATAAGGGTTGGAAAGCAAGATTTCTCAGTCCAAATTCAAGCTCTGCAGCTGAGCCGCTATATAAGGGAAAGCACTGTGTTAGAGAATGTGTTAACTGCCATGGGGCTGAACATTACCAGAAAAGGGATGTGGTTCTGGTAGTTTCTGAGACATGTTAGCAAGTCCAGTACAAAGCAGATAACTGGTTTTAATTTACCTGGTGGCCAGGACAGGGTTAACTTTCCTTGGGCTGAGGGAGCACAGGTGCAGGGCTGAGTGCGGAGCGATCATGGGGCCATCCCGTGTCACATGATGTCAAGGCTCCGCATGGAGGCAGGCACGTGCTCTCTCCAGTTGGGTTGGTTTCGGTTTCGGTTTTGGTTTTGGGCCGGCGGGGTGGGCTGGGGACGAGCCTTGGGCTGGTGGCCGTGGCCGTTCGGTGAGCCACTACTGCATTTTACCCGCTTTGGACTACAATCATTATTGTTTTTCTTTTACTAAGTAAATTTTTGTTATTTAACCCACAAGTTTCTTTTTTTTTTTTTTTTCTGTCCCTCCTCTATTTCACCAGGAGGGTTGGGGGGGGCGGGGAAGTAAATAACGGGCCATGTGGCAATTTGCTACCGGCTGGGTTCAAACCACAACACCCGGTCAAGGTAAACTTTACACAGCTGTAAAGAATGAGAGGATGGTAAGGTGAATCCAACACCTAATATTTATTACGGAATAATTCAGCTATTTGAATCTGTGCTGTTAACAGCTTGTTAGAAATGCACTGAATCGTTTCCATGGAGTCTCTGATAGAATGTATGCAATCACCTGTAGATCGAGTGAATGCTTCCTTAGAGATGCAACTGGAAAACATGCATGAATGTACTTCAAGGTAGTGTGTTACAATTTGTGTAGCGTTAGACGAGGCACAACTCTGATGCATTTTCTACACGTAATCCTTGGCTGGGAGTAATTTTTCCTTCTCACCTGGAGACATATATTTTCGGTTCCTTTTACAACGTTCTCACCAGACATTTTCCTGACCTTTCGCCAAAATTTCATTGACAGCAGTATGAGTTTCATTGTCTAATTCTTGAATTGTGTTTGAAATAGAAACAATACCTTCATTTCCTGACCCCATTTTCAGAAAATGTGGCAGCAGTCCCAACACTGCCTCACCAGCTACGACAGGGCTATGGCCAGGGACTGGTGAAGGATGCACCTTTCCATTCCACCAAAATGGTTGTCAGTGTGCTGTACTGCCCCCAGGGGAGCAGTGCTCAGGGGTGTATAGGCCTTGGTGCCTTAGCTATCTGAAAGACAAAATCATCATAGTAACTTTCCCACAGTGTTGAACTAGCACCTGTGTAACACACCAATTCCTCAGAGGTACAGAAGCAATACTTAACGACCTGAGTATTTCAAGCAGAAAAAAATCCTTTGAACTGGGAGTCCTTAAAGAGGTTTCCACTGTTTAGTTTTCATAAGGAGAAACCTCTTTTCCCTCTTTTCACATTGAAGTTTTTCACAAAATATTACTACCTTGTTTCCTAAATTATATCCTGTGGACTTTCTTCTGGATTCCTATCAGTCACTATCATTACCACTAATATCTTTCAGATCTTTTACTGTGTAAAAAGTGTTTTCTGTGACAATCTAATATATAGAGTAATCTAACAATGAGAGCCTGGAGGCAAAAGTGTACTCTTGTTAATATGCTTGTTACAGAACCATGACTTTCTCTGAAGACTGAATCCTTACTTTATGGGATTGGAACCTGGCTGGGCTTCAGCCTAAAGAGAAAAGTCTTCAGCCTAAGAAACAAGTGTTCTACTGTGACTTTCAGTGTTAATGCTGTACACTAAGTACTCAAAGGTTATGTGCTCCTTTAAAGGGCTTACTTTAGCTACCATATTATAAACTATCTAGTGTTTGTTATTTAAGTTGAGGACTGCTGAAAACTCTTGAGAGCTTCTTATATTAGCTGTCTGAAGTACTGTCAGTATGGCATATGTTTTGTTCCTTTTAGAAAAGGCATAGCATAATAGAAAGTTGGCAGTGGATAATTTTCTAATTATGTGGCACGCTCTCCATTTCACAGGCTCACTGACAGTTTCAGAGAAACAAGAGGATAAGCGTAGAACTGATCTTCCATCCACACGATGACACCTTAGAGGATCTGAGAGAAAGTTGCAGTAAAATCCACATGCATTCAGGTAAGGATTTTATATAGCTTTTCATTATAAAACCCGGATAGAATTAATGTTTTAGACAGAGTAACTGTTGATCACTGTGCTTGCTTGAGCAAAATATTTTTAAAACTTCAAGTTTTAAGCATCAGGTCAGGGTGAGAGCAGAGATGACTGCATCTCCATCTGAAAACAATTGCAATCATTGCAGGGAAACAAAGCCTGAGGGAGGAGGAGCACTAAATATTTTCAGAGACTTTAAGAATTAGATCACTTTAAGTAGGTTGCCTCATCTGTGTTTTGATTCAAGCTGATGTTCTGTACTCTTTTCCTCCATTCTGTTGTTGTGCCAGACTTTTATTACACTATTGTCAAGGCAGACAAGATGGCTTTTTATTGTTCTTTTTTTATGTTACTTGGATTCACAGGATAATATTAATACACATACTTCCTTATATGCTCAGTGTTAGAGCTAATCTCGCATTGTTGACATAATCATTGCCTGTGTCTATTTCAAAGAATACCAACAAAAATTACTCAATATAGCTCAACTCTATAGATATCGGTCTTTATAGATTTGTTCTCATCACCTTAAGATAAGAAAATGTAAAAATCTGAAAGGATTCTCAAAATGAAGCTATATAAGATCTTCATCATATTCTCTGACTATGTTATCACAATAATCCACTGCTATTCATCTGCTCTGTATCACTTAGCATGTTTGTTCCAAAGAAGGACTGACCTAGACTTATATTTGGTAGAATACAGTAAGTGAAGCTCATTCCTAACTGCAGTGCTACCTTAGGATAAAGAGTTGAAACTGACTTTTATTTAAAATATTTACTTATGTGGTACTTTACCTAGATCCTGCCAGAGAGTTGCAAATACATACTGTAGTTACATACTACTGATGTGAGAATTGCTATAGGCTCATTAGGTTTTACTCATGGAAGTAATGCCCTGATTGCTAAATTATTTATTTGGAATTATTTGGGCTAAGCCAGAAATTATGTGTTGCCAAACCTAAACCAGAATCTGGATTTAAAAGAAAACAAGCTATCATGATTTAAGGAATAGTTTTGTCAGATAAATTTTGTTAGTTTCATCTCTCCACCTTGGAAGTTATGCTAGTGTGAACTTAGAAGCCAACTTTTGGAAGTGACCTGGGAGTATTCAAAAAGAGTAACTTATGCTTAGTGATCCTGGCTTTGCTATAGTCAACACAGGAAAGGAGCAAATACAAGGGTTGGGGAAGCAATTCAGAATGGAGACCAGAACTAGATGATCTGAAACACTAGCTGGAGGAGGTACTAACTTCACAAGGTTACACTTAACTTTTGTCTCATATTCAGAGGTACTGCAGAAATTCAGACCCTCTCACATAGTACGAGCACTGAAATACTCAGGACTTGGCAGAACTGAGTACAGGCTTAGTTGGGCTTCCACAGATGCCACCATCTGAGAATTTCCAGTGACTAGAAATAGAAGTTTCTGCCTAATAATGTCAAGGAAGCATATGCAGGATTTTTGCAAATGCATGTATTTACAATAGTAAAGACAGAGGTGAAGGTATGTGCTAGCTTTGATTATATGGAATATTTGTGGTATGGTGAGTTCTGTAGTTGTATACTTGGAACAATACTATTACTCACTTCCGTGTTCTCCATCTTAGCATTCTTAACATACATGTCCTCCTAGCCCACATAGCACACAGGATTGTCAAACGATTTTACAGATGGGAAATTAAGTCATTTGCCTAGAGCTACATAGGAAGTCATAAGATTCAGGAGGCTTCCTATCTCCTGTTCCATGCTCTAAATCACAGAACCGTCTTTCCTCCCTAATTTTTTGTAGTTGTCCAAAGTGAGCCACAAAAACTGTTCTTGATTTCTCAATGAAGTAGAATTTATTGACATACAATAAAGGGCACGTTAACAATCTTTCTACAGCTACACCTAATTACTCAGACTCTTGAATATGCATTGTAGAAGTTTTCTTTACCTGTGAATTCATCAGTCTCACTGCTCAGCTTTAATTACTTTACTTTTTCTTGTTTGATTAATTTGTATTGTTGTAGCATTGATGTACTCATTGTCCTACTTAAAATAATTGAATAACGAAACCTTAAAATTCTTTGCATGTGGTGTCTATAAATTTACATCTAACAAACCTTGAATGTAATGTTTCCAAGCCACCTAAAGAAGAGCAACTCACACACGCCTGTGCAAACACCATTCTATTCTAATGTTTATCACAGTAAAATAGCGGGGTTTTTAACTGAGCTATGTGTTCTGAGCAAGATGCACAGGTGCATGAGGCAGGAGAGCCTGGGGCTGTATTTGATCACAAGCTTCACACAATCTGACTGGGTCAATGCGTTTTTCCAGACAATTTAGACAATTTTCTCTCTGCAGACAAAACCCCTGGATTTCTCCTTAATGTTTATCAAGGTAAGCTTCGAGGTTTGTTTTTTTTTTTCCATTCAAAAGTTTTATCCACCTCTTTCTGGTACAAAATAAAAAGATGCCAAACTGGTGTAGAGGCTTTAAACTAAAGTTGCTGGGGAGGGGAACCTCAATCCATCCCACTCCTATCAGCTTGATGCCAGTGCCAGCAGTAGCTGCCCAGAGCCTGGACAGTGGTCACAGGTCAGCAGGAGAGCACCTAAAGAGCAGCACAAAGGAATTCCAGCCAGTAAGTCAGCTTCAACGGGGCCCAACTTAAATGCCTCTGTGCAAAGGCACTGGAAATAAACAGGAGGAACTGGAGACATGGCACGCCTGCAGGGCTACGATCTTGTTGGCATCACGGAGACCTGGTGAGATGGCTCCTATGACTGAAGTGTTGGAATGGAAGGGTACAGGCTCTTTTGGAAGGACAGGCAGGAGAGACAAGGTGAGGGTTTTCCCTCAATGTCAGTGACCAGCATGGAGCTCCACCTGGGAATGGATGAGGAACGAACCAAGAATTTGTGGGTGAGGATTAAAGGGAAAGCAGGGACAGGAGATGTTATAGTGGGGGTCTGCTACAGGCCGCCTGACCAGGAAGACCAAGTAATAGATAAGGCTCTCTATGGACAGATAGGAGCAGCCTCATGTTCATACATGGGGGACTTCAACCACACTGATATGTGTTGGAGGGACAACACAGCAGGGCATAAGCAATTCAGGAGTGTCCTGGAATGCGTTGATAATAACTTCCTTCTCCAAGTGATAGAGGAGCCAATGAGGGGAGGTATTATGCTGGACCTTGTTCACTGGTGAGGAATGTGAAGCTCAGGGGCAGCCTTGGCTGCAGTGACCGTGAAATGGTGGAGTTCAAGATCCTTAGGGCAGCTACAAGAGTGCACAGCAAGCTCACTACCCTGGACTTCAGGAGAGCAGACTTTGGCCTCTTCAGGGATCTGCTTGGCAGGGTAACATGGGAAAAGGCCCTAGAGGGAAGAGGGGCCCAAGAAAGCTGGTTGATATTCAAGGATCACCTCCTCCAAGATCAGGAGCGATGCATCCCAACAAAGAGAAAGTCAGGTAAGAACAGCAGGAAGCCTACAAAGGGTGGAAGCAAGAACAGGTAGCCTAGGAGGAAAGCAGAGAAACTGGTATCCAGGGATCAGGTTAGGAAAGCTAAAGCCCTGGTAGAATTAAGTCTGGCCATGAATATCAAGGGCAACAAAAAAAGCTTTGACAGATATATTGGTGATAAAAGGAAGACTACAGAGAATGTGGCCCTCTCTGGAAGGAAAAGGGAGACTTGGTCACCTGGGATATGGAGAAGGCTGAGGTGTTCAATGACTTTTTTGCCTCAGTCTTCATCATCAAGTGCTCAGCCACACAGCCCAAGATGCAGAAGGCAAAGGCGGAGACTGGGAATGAAGAACTGCCCACTATAGGAGAAGATCAGGTTTGAGACCATCTAAGGAACCTGAAGGTACACAGGTCCATAGGACCTGATGACATGCATCTGCTAGTCCTGAGAGAACTAGCAGATGAAGTGGCTAAGCCACTATCCATTGTATTTGAGAAGTGATGACACTCTGGCAAAGTTCCTGCTGTCTGGAAAAGGAGAAACATAATCCCCATTTTTAAAAAGAGAAATAGAGGACCCAGGGAACTACAAGTCAGTCAGTTTCACCTCTGTGCCCAGCAAGATCATGGAGGAGATCCTCTTGGAAACTATGTTATGTCACATAGAAAATAAGGAGGTGATTGATGACAGCTGACATGGCTTCATTAAAGGCAAGTCGTGCCTGACAAATTTGGTGCCCTTCTACAACAGGGTTACAGTGGTGGTGGGTAAGGGAAGAGCAACGGATGTCATCTACCTGGACTTGTGCAAACCTTTTGAGACTGTCACACACGACATCCTTGTCTATACATTGGAGAAACATGGATTTGACGGATGGAACACTCAGTGGATAAGAAATTGGCTGGATAAGTGGATAAGAATAGGCTGGTCTCAGTCAAAGAACTGTGGTCAATGGCTCGATGTCCAAGTGGAGAGCAGTGACGAGTGACATTCCACAGGGGTTGGTGTTGGAACTGGTGCTGTTTAACATCTTTGTCAGTGACATGGACAGTGGGATTGAGTGCACCCTCAGCAAGTTTGCTGGTGACACTGTCCAGGTTTCAGTGAGTGGCAGGGAGTTTTTGGCAGCAGTGGAGGGGTCTACAGCAGTGGCCCCCTGTGAGAAGCTTCTCAAAGCTCCCCGAGCTCCAAGCCGGACCCACCTTTGCACCAAGGTCGGGCCAATTAGCTGCACCTCTGCAATAACGTATTTAAGAAGGGGAACCTGGGAGGAGTGGTGGGAGCTGTGAGGAGGAGTTGCAAGGAGAACTTCCATGTGAACACCAAGGTTAGGGGAAGAACGGAGGAGAAGGGGGAGGTGGGCCAGAGCAGAGACTCCCCTGTATCCCGTGGTGAGACAGCAGGGCCGCCCCCCACCCATGGGGGCTACGGTGGAGCAGATACCGATTTGTGGCCTGTGGAGAACCCCACACCGACCCCAGTGGCTCATCCGAAGGAGGCCAGGACCCCATGGGAAGAAGGCCCCGCTGTTGTAGTTCGGCACTGGGAGGATTGCAACTCGCGGGGGTGACCCACACACCTGTGGGGTGACTCATGTCGGAGTTGGTGTGTGGAGGGCTGACTCCTGTGAGAGGGGGACTGTGCTGGAACGGGGCAGGGGTGCCAGAAGTTCCTCCCCACCGCAAGGTAAAAGAAGTGGCAGGACTGACCACAGCCCCCATTCCCTTCCCCTGCACTGCTGGGAGAAAGGAGATAGAGAAATGGGGAGCAAAGCTGGGCCTGGGAAGAAGGGAGGGGTGGGGGAAGGTGTTTTCAGGATGTGGTAATACTGCTTATGGTGCACCACTGTTAAGTGGTGGTATTGTTAGTGTCTGTATTAAATTTATGGGGTTTTTTTCTTTCCCTAACAAGTCTGTCTTTTGCCTGTGCCATAAAAAGGATGATATCATCCCTCCCTGTCCTTATCTTAGTTTTCTGGGCCTTTGGTTTTACTTCCTCCTTCCCAGTGCTGGGGGGAAGGGTGGAGTGAATGGCACACTTGCTTTATTTTTCCCTTCTCAGCACTGAGGGGGAAGGTGGAGTGAGCATCTGTGGAGTGATCAGTTGCCCTCTGAGCTCAAACCACAACACACACCAAGCTGTGTGGTGCACACACTGGAGGGAAGGGCTGTGCCATCCAGAGGGACCTGAACAGGCTTGACAGGTGGGTCTGTGCAAACCTCATGGGGTTCAACAAGGCCAAGTGCAAGGTCCTGCACGTGGGTCAGTGCAATCCCAAGCACAAATTCGGCTGGCTGGAGAACGGATTGAGAGCAGCCCTGTGGAGAAGGACTTGGGGATGCTGGTTGATGAGAAACTCAACATGACTTGGCAATGTGCGCTCGAAGCCCAGAACACCAACTGCATCCTGGGCTGCGTCAAGAGAAGTGTGACCAGCAGGTCAAGGGAGGTTATTCTCCCTCTCTACTCTGCTCTCATGAGACCCCCCCTGCAGTGCTGTGTCCAGCTCTGGGGCCCCCAACATATGAAGGACACGGACCTGTTGGTGTGGATCCAGAGGAGGCCACGAAGATGATCAGGGGCTGGAGCACCTCCCCTGTGAGGACAGGCTGAGAGAGTTGGGGGTGTTAAGGCTGGAGAAGAGAAGGCTCCGGGGAGACCTTAGAGAGGACTCCCAGCGCTGAAAGGGGCTGCAGGAAAGGTGGGGAGGGAGTCTTTACAAGGGTATGTTGCAGTAGGCCAAAAGATAATGGCTTTAAGCTGAAAGAGGGTAGACGTAGATTAGATATAAGGAAGAAGTTCTTCACTGTGAGGATGGTTAAGCACCGGCAGAGGTTTCCCAGAGCAGCTGTGGCTGCCCCCTCCCTGGCAGGGTTCAAGGCCAGGCTGGACGGGGCTGTGAGCAACCTGGGCTGGTGGAAGGCGTCCCTGCCCATGGTAGGGAGGTTGGAAGTAGATCATCTTTAGGGTCCCTTCCAACCCAAACCATTCCATGATTCTGTGATTGATATTAATTTAAGACTGATTTACAGTTCTACAGATCTATCTTAACATGCTAGATCAGCATGGTCACTACCACTGTATCTTCTGTTACAGCAAAATAGGGTTAGCTGTCCAGAAGTATATCTGGACTGTCCAGGGGATCACATGTCATCTCTGCTGTATGTAACTCCACACAGAGTGGAAATGCAGGATATGCAGAAGAATGGTTGCCAGCACTATCTGCAAACAGCACAGGAAATGTTTTTCCAGTTGATGGAGACAAATTGCTGCAATTAAGTCTAGCAGTATGACACGGTACTGTTGGAATGGATATCACTTCTTAAACTCTTTCTTAGAAGTTCACCATAACGGTTCTTGATTAATCCCCCTTTATGCTGCTGAAGTGTAGTTTGAATTTAGAACCTTCTAATATTACACTTTTCGATGTTTCTCTGTTTCAGTACTACTTTTTTGAAATACGTAAATCTGGCCAGAATTTTTGCTGAGGGACTTGGCATTTTGGTACGGAACTATTAAATGTAATGAGGTCTAAAGCACAGTTTGGAAGGCAAACCTGTTTGCAGGCCTGATTTGTACAGTGCATCAATTATTTGTGCATCTGAAGTGAAACAGTACTGTGTAGACGTTTTGTGGGGCATGGGGCTATATTATACTATATTTTCCATTCTTCTTGAAATAGTAATTTTTTAGTTTTCACATTCAGGTTGCAAAGTTTCTGGGCCTCAGCACAAGTAAGGCTTTGTTGTGATGTTAATGGGTTTATTTAACAACATCACAATGCAACTGAAATAATTCAGCATAGGGCTTCATTTGTTGGTAGTGGAGAAATCTACTTAGAGTCACTGGCTGTGTGGTTGATATGACAAAAAGGGAAAAGTTGTTAAATTCTTTGTGATATCTATGAAAACTGACAGTGGATTGCTAGAGGCTAAACTACTTCTGTTCTTAATTTTGTCAGTATTATTTGGTATAGAATATTATATCAATTACTTAAGACATAGTAGAGATCACTGAAAATACTGAATAGAATATTTTTATTTTGTATTTTCAATTGCAGTTAGAAAACAAGTATTTAGGGTTTTATGTTCGGTCATTTAATATGTCCATATGCTGATAGATAGTGATGTGTTTAATGAAAGATGGCAACAGTCTGACTGTTGGAATGTTTATGAGGAAGGGGATAGGATAAGGTTTGCACTGGTGTCTCTAATATTGACATTTTTTGCATCTTGAAGAATTTAATTTGGAAGCATTATGTTCTCTGAATGGGATGAGGATTTAGTGTGCTGTGCATCTCCTCTGAATACGTCTGCTGCTTGTACAAAGCAATGTGGAAAAAAGCAACAAATAAACCTGTAGAACTTATATCAGTGGCACTTAGTTTTACATCGCGTTTGGCACAAAGACAAAGCAGGTCAGTCCATAACAGAAACAACCAAAAAGAAAATGAATGGACCTAAAGAAATGGAATAACTGCAGCACTAAATGTAGTCTAAGTAAGAATTTTATGATGGGTCCTAGACACAGTCCTTTCCCAAGACAATACTAGGCTATTAGGTATATTTCCTGTTAGTATGTGATATCCAAACTGAGACACAAGTATTGAAAAGTTTGATAACGGTGACCACTGTTGTGAATTGTAAATAATATATAATAAGGTCATTATTCTTTCTTCATTGTTATCACCCTTCTTTGTGATCCAACTCTTCCCTTGAAGATCCTTTGGAAAGTAAAAAAAAATATAGTGCATTCTGTTCTCTTGAGCCATTTGGCTGTATTAAGATTTAACAAAAAGCAAAAAAATAATACAAATTACTATATTCTCAGCAGAGTCAGAAAAATGTAACAGGGATTTCACTGCATGCCATACAGAACCTAAAATAGGTTTCCATGTTTCAGCCCAACTATTAGAGCATATCCAATGGCATCCATGCTCTCTGGAAGGAGCTATTATGTGTGAATTCACATGTGAATAGACACATTGGCAAAAGTGTGCTGAGAAATGCCTCCATTGGTCTGTTGAAGGTTTTAAAGGATTGACAGAGTTTCAGATATTGTAAGTAGGTAACAAATGACTTCAGGATGCAGAAGCTAGCATGACCATTTCAACAGTCACACAGAATAATAAAAATATCTCATTACCAATATTTGAGAAGTGTGGGTCAAATCTGCTTGCCAAATATTAATGGAGCAGATCAGAAGTTTTCTGGTCAAGCGGTGGTGTATTTCATGATCAGCAGTGAATTTGATTCCATGGTGTTAGATACAGGGGTATGTCTCATGCACAAAAATGCACATGTAAATTAAAGTCGAAATCATCTTTAACTTGAAATGAGTACCAGTCAAAAATGTAATATGTATTTCACAGGAAATTCCCAGTTCAGAAAAATCCCAAAGTTCTGATTTTGCAGGTGATTTAGCATTCTTTCTATTTAAATTGTGTATCATTTCATTGGGAGCTATAATGGCTCAGTGCTGCTGCTCAGTAGCAGATTCTGCAGTCCCAAGTCACATACCCAGAAGAGAGTACCCAATTAGTGAGTGTCTTCTTGGGAAAATTGTGTTTGGCAGGATTCAGCCTGTCCAGTTCTGATATGGGAGGGGAATAAAAGGAATAATATTTTTCCAGCATCATAAAAAGATTTTGGCTGAAGGAGGAGAATACAGTTTTCAGAAACAGTGTTCAACTACAATGGCTGAACCACCATGCTGAAAATAATAAAATTTTTCTGCCTTAATTCAGTGCAGGATTTCTAACTTCCATGTACAAGAAAGCAGAGGACCTAGTGATACTGTTCCTACTGAATAAATGAAATACATCACCAGGGTGGTGTTTCATCTTTAGGGAACAGGGCAGAGCCTTTGGGGAGAGGATATGTGACTTTAACATTCCAGGATGCATAATTGTGCATTTGAAGAAAGCTGATAGAATATTTTAATTTAGTAGATATTTTCCATTTCTTATGCACCTCCAGCTGTTGCATTTTCAGTTTATTCAATTTTAGTATTATCTCTTGCAGGTTTGCCCTATCCTTCCATGACTTTCAGTGGCATTCATTTCTGTAAAATTGTCTTGCTAAGTTATGCCAAGATAAATACTAGCAGAACTGTATCCATGCTAGGAAATTGCACCAGTGTAACTATAAACTGAGATAGTTAAATCAGCACTGTGTGTAGACTTAAGTGCTTTGCTGGATTTTAGTCAAAACACTTTAAAGGTAATGTTAAATTTTGTTTTTGTGCCAGCTGTGGGCCAAACTCAGCCACCTGTATTCATACGGTACGCATAGCCATGAGTATGCTGCAAGTATGTTCAAAACTTAAGGCAAGGGAAATTCCCACTAAAATAATTTAGAACTTAAGGGTATGCATCTGTTTAACCTCTGTCCTGACTCAGGAGGGACTTAAGCATGTACTTAGAGAGACTTACATGCTCAAGTTTTATGCTGAATAAGTATCTTTATTTCTTAAAATGGCAATGAAGACATTCTTATTTTGAATGTAATAGGAAAATTCCTAGAATTAGTCAGCCAAAGATAATTGCTGTTTGGAGAGCTCTGAATGCATGCAGTAAGAAAATCACATTTTATCCAAGCAAAAACATACCACTTTAAATCAGTACAACCTACAAGGCAATATTATTTTTATTAACACGTATGCCGTAATGCTAAAAGTTGTTATATGTTTGACTCAACCCAACAGTCACACAATGTAAATGATATTCAAACAGGAGTGTATTGCATTGCAGAAATTAATTAACCTGAAGGTTACTTTACACCATTCTTCAGGGCAAAAAGTATAATTTACTCTAATGTTACAGCCCCTTTACCTTGGCAGAGTACTTTAAAGTAGTTTTGAAAATACTTTCTTGAAGAGCAAGGCAATAAATTATTCCACAGGACATATTAGGTAGTGTAAAATTCTGCCAGTAGACCTACTTCAAAAGTTATAAACCACACGGTTAACTGTTGCTGCGCCACAAGCACTCCAGTGATTATCCATTTCAGGTCAATTGCACTAGAAAATGCGTTCTTCTCACGTGAGCTTCACAGGGCCAAAAAGATGACTGGTCCTCTCCCAAATCTGAGAGACTTCCATCTAGTCCCATGCCCTCAGGAGCGTCCATTCTTCATCTAATTTTTTAGTGTCTGAACAATTCTGCTTGAGATGTTGATTAAGTCCGTAGAATCTGATTCACTGCATATTATTAAATATTTTTTTACTTTTCTCCATATCATGTATTTTCTGAGTATCCAAGAGTCTTCAGAAGATACAGCTTTTTTTTATTAAACCAACTCTTGGGTTAAATTTTAGATGCTTTCAATTAGTCTCTCTTTTCTACATTCAGAATTCAAGTTGTTTGCCCTGCTAGCTTCCCTACCAAATCATTAGACTTCATGGCCTAAGCTCTTTGGAAGGCTTGTGGGAGAAATATTTGTGTAGTACCAAAGGAATTCACATTACTGTGTGTTTCATCTCCTGAGTCTGGATGCCTCAAAACTTGCTTTTTAGGTGTGTTGGAATTTGATTTATGCTGCAGAATGTGCTTACACAGATCTCTGTGAGATTTTTCCCTTTCTGTACAAAAGGCAACTCTTCTTTTTTCAATCCCTTTTTCCTTTCCTGGCTCTGTTGCCTCTCTTCTGTACAGGGAACATGATAACGTATTTATGCGGTGCACAGCATGACATTTTAACATTAATCCTTGATGTTATTTTATTGAAATGTGTAAACATGAATATTTTTCACTGTCTCATACACCATTATAATTTCTTTTTCTCTGTTAAATTCAGATGTAATTTAGGATGGAAAAATACATTTTAGAATTACACCTGCAGCATGTAGTATTAGTATGACTTTTCCATGGCAAGACAGTGATGTTTCAACAATCTATACATATTGATTTAGGCTGATAATAAACAATTTGATTAGGCTCTATCTATAGGCTGTCATTTCAATCACTGTCACTGGTCCAATAGAGTGGAAGGCAGCTAGCAGACACATATGGCAAGATTTCTCAAAATAAAAACTCTGGCCTGATTAGAGCCCTAGGTTCAGTGAATTGGACAAGACAGCTCAGCTGCCAGGTTATTAACTCCCTCAGAAAATACTCTGCCTTTTCCCTGGGGCCAGCCTGAATATTCTGATCTGGATCGATAAGCAATCTCCGGTGTGTACAAAATGCCAGCTAGAATCATTTGTCTCAGTGCAGTCTCCTTACAAAGGATAAAACACCTGCAGTATATGGCCTTCTCTCCCTCCTCCCCCACCTTTCCCTTTTTAACTAATGACCCACAAAGAAGGAAGAAGTAACTGAATCTATTCCATCATCAGGAAGGCTCTCTCAGGTTTGTTTTAATGATCACAATGTCTACCTTTCAATCTTATAAAAATTATATCAGTCATGGTTTCCCTGTGGCATGTTTATGTAAGTAATGTGAGCCGCGATGTAATGACAAGTGTACAGATGTCATTGTAAGAGGGCCCTTGGCAAGAAGATATCTCAGAATGTCAGAATTTTAATAAACAGCGGACTGCTGGTAGGGTTCTCTTTGGTGGTTGTCTTTTATATTTGTAATGTGTGCTGTGATCTGTTGCTTGGGCCAGAGATTTTTCAAAAGTGTTTAGCAACAAAGGATACTTGAAAATTGATTGGAACAGAAGAATTATTTTCCAGACTGGTGGTGTTTGCCCAATCTGGTACATATCTGCAGTTTTGTTTGTAGTAGTGGTAGATAGTAGCCATGTAACTTGTTCTTTTTTTGGGTAAGTACCAAACCATGGAATTTTCATCCGAGTAAATTCAGCACTATCCAAAGCCCTTGGACCTTGTTTTATCAAGAAAGAAAAACACTTCGTAAGATGCCTTAGCCTTACTTCTTTTGATTAGAAGTTGTAGCAGATTTGAGAGGAAGGCCCCAGCACTGCCCCATTCTTCTAATCCCAGGCAAAGTCAAAATTGTAGAAGGGAATGAAAATAACACTAATAAGAACAATCCTTACAAATATAAGACACATTTAACACTTGAAGGAAAATATGACTGTGATAGCATGATGATAAAAGATCTCTGTCTTTTCATCTGCATTATGCAAAAATTAAGAATCATAGGTGTTGATACCTGTCTCAAAGAGTGATCAGCTCTAAAGTTAACACAAAGCAAAGAACTCCCAGGTCTTGATGTGTGCATCTTCAGTGTTTGGGTTCTCGCTTGTACCCTTGTCCTTTTTTAGTTTAGGAAAGGATATATGCTTTCTCTTTCAAAGTTGTGTTTAACGGACATCTTTGGTGAAATTCAGTTCTGTCTTCTTCTGTAGTGCTTTAGTTTGTTCCCTGGCTGTACTGATATGCTTGAATTTAAATAGAGTAAAAAAGAATGTCTATCTACTAATAAGCACCCTTGATTCAAATTAAAATTGCAAAATTTGCAGAAAAGCCTAAACATCCAAGTTTCTCTCCTTCATTGGTCATGTATTAACACCTGGAAGCACAAGTCAGAACCTCCTATTGCCCAAGAGGTTTATAGCATCATATGTCCCATGTTGTGTAGAAATAAAAGCTATCTACATTGACTATTTACTGAATAAATTCTTACACTAAATACCTCTTTCTGAGTATGGATTAAAATTCTTTCAAGAATAGAGGCCAGTTTTAACTTGTTTTTCCAGGCTATTGAACTAGCTCTTCATCCGGCTGTAAATGATGGAATAATTCTGACCTCAATTTATGTAACTGTTTATGTGCCTATAAGAAAACTTACCTGGAGTTAATGTAAACTGGAGGTCCATGCCTAGCTAAAAACTAAAATTTTTATGTCACGTTTTCTCATGGCAAATTAGAAAGAAGCACTTTACATTTGTACTGCTGTCACTTAGAAAAGGTTTGCATTTACTCTCTGTCCTTCTTTGTTGCATGAGGTGGTTTTGCCCTGATAGTATCATTAGAATACTGGCTTCCAGACAGTTGGTTTCATATTTGCTATCCAAAACTTTGGGAAATAAATGATGCTTTAAAAAAAGAACAATGTAAGGAACAACTTTAATGAATTGATTTCTCAATGTAGAAAACAGATTTCCCATCAAGACACTTATTAGAACGTTTATCTCAGGGAAGATGCACACAGTTTATATGAAAAGCTGATGTTATGTTAATTCCCATTATTATATACAGATAATATTGAGGAAGATGGAACAAAGTGCCTTTAAACCAAAGCTGATGACATTTTTTTTCTTGTTTGCTACAGTTTTATTGTAGTGAAATATGTTCATTTTAGCAGTGGAAAACCGCCCTAAATAGACAGCATAAGAGCAATAAGATGTCACAATGCAGAGCACAATTTTAAAATGATGTGCTCTAGAAGTAAGGCTTTTAGACATTTTGGTTTATGTATTAAAACTTCCCACAAATTTGATTGAGAATGAGCCTTTGATGGATATTTGCTGCAGTTATGCTGCATTAGACTCGATTTATCCACCACCTCTCATTGTTGCTATTGATTGATTTTTAAATTAGATGAAGGCAATCAGTAAATACCACCCAATCAAGTCCTAAAAACATACAGGAGATTAGACAATTTAGGGTAATCAATGAAAATATTCTGTGATTTGCTACCACTCAATTTTGACCATAAATTACGACCATAACTTGCAAGTTAGTAAGCCATAAAACAAGTGGATGTGACAAGAAAAACTATAAGAAATGAATTAAGGAGATGAAGAGGAACCACTAGCGTTGTCATTTAATGAGACAAAATTACTCTTTATACATATCTTGCATTTCTAGTTGAGTCTTGCCAACAGTAATGGAGTACATGAACATGAACACTTCTCTCAGATTTGGTTTTTTTTTAAATATAAAAGCTGTTCTTTTGTGTAACAAATCAGTTTGAACAATAACTAACCTACCTCATTTATTTTTGCAGCAAAGAAATTAATGTAATTTTAGGTTTAAAACCTGCTGCTTGCTAAAACCCCTCACCTATATCACAGGCACTTGCAAACACTAATTTTAAAGTCACACTTCTACATGGTGTTATATCCTACAAAGTTTAAAATGTAGCAGTAATTGCATGTTATTTTAGACCAACACTTCTGAGAAGCTGTGCTTATACACTGTTTTTTCTGTGATACGTTTCACCCATTTTTATATTCTCACAGCAGTCTCACCAGCAACTAATTCACATACCTTTAAAAAAATCTGTTTTAAAGGTTCTTTCTATTTATGAACTTCACTATCTGTTTGGAGTTTCTAGGCAGTATCCATCCAGTATTTCTAGGCTGAAAAGCTGCTTAGAAATATCTAAACAACCATGAACAGCTATAGGCTTTATTGGAATATATTGGTGAAATAAAGCAAATATTTATCATAAATCTGCTTCCTTCAAAAAGTAGCACAGATGTGATAGTGCTGAGTAGCATGCAAAGGTCTTCTTGGTTAATGCCTTTTTGATCCTACTTAGAATAAGGAGGAATATTTAAAAAAGGTATACAGAATAATTTTGGGGAATGCTGATCATAGAAAAGGATGATATTAACAAGATGCCTTTGACAAGAGGAAAATTCGTATGCTTTTTTCCACACAAAAAAAGAAGTTTGAGATGCCTACAAACTGCACAGTACACCTTGAATGGTGATGAGAATTAAACATAGGACAGCACTATAGGAGGAAAGAACACCCTTACTGCATTCACACACACTAAAATACGATGATATAGAAAGTGCTTTTGTAAAGCTCGATGAGTATTTCTTTTGCTAGCTTATAAATGCAAAATACACAGATGGACTAAATACTGAAAATATATGGATTTATATTTACTGTGATTTAATTAATTTCCAGTAAAGACAGATTTCACATTGCAGTGGAGAAGGCAAAATCGCCAGAGTTGGAAGAAAGCATTAGTGATGTTGCAAACAAAAGATTAGTCAGCAAATACTGACTATCAGCAGGCAGTCTCTGTGAGAGAATCCAGAATTAGAACATCGGGAGGATTTCATGCAGAAATTCAAAGCACTTGCTGTAGTAGACAAATGTCTGGCACTAGCTTAAAGAAAAAAAAAAAAGGTAGTTAGGTAGTTCTTAGCTGGTTCTTTTTTACAGTCATCTCCTTCAGCCTAGTGTTTTAGAATCAGGACTCACTTTTCTGTGTAAGTCTGTAGAACAGAGTAAGTTCATTTAATTGCTGGGCCTCTAGTGGAAACACATTTCTCTTGGTCAAAGACATTTCCCACATGAATTCTGAATTTAGCATTAGAAAGCTATCTAGGTCTGGCCTTTCAGATTTTCCATGTTGTCCAGTACATCTGTCTAAGGCAATCCAACCTGAAGAGGAAGGTGAATCCCTAATAGAATAGAAAACCACCCCAAGCTTGCTATATATATTTTTTTTAAGATCACTGAAATGGCCTTTTCATTAACTCCAGCATTTTATCAATCTCTAAAAGCTCATAAGATGTTAAGAAAAAAGTAAAATCAGTGCTAACAATGCCTTTTCTTCCTTCCAGGTAAATTTGGTACTAGAGGACACTTCTCTGTCTTACATCATTGTCATAATTTCTGAAAAGGATGTAAACTGAGACTGGATGAGACATAGTTTTCAAAAATAATACTCTTCCCTCTGTAGGTACCATTATTTCTGAAATTTGAGATGTTTAATTTAAAATCTCTTTTGAAAATCCATTTCCAGCTTCTTTCTAAAAGATTCTGGATGTGATTAGATCATTGGTGGAAATTTGTAAGATACACAGCTAAGTCATGAAGGCAGGAAATGAAAAAGCTCAGAATTTGGATGGATTTGAGCATTTGCAATTTTAAATTATATTTAAATATTTGCCTAAATTGCATTTGAGCTATAGCTTTTCACTTGTAATTTTTTGCATTCTCCCTAATTAATGGTACTCAAGAAAAAACAATGTTTACATTATTTCAGGATATTGACATATTGTGTTCAAAGTCATGTTTCTGTGAGTTAAAAAACATACAAAACAAAACCCCACAAACATCTAGCAAGGACAACAGGAAAGGAAGAGAAAAAAGAGAGCCCCTGACTTAAAACAAAGACAGGGACCTACTTTGCAGTTTCTGATGGACTGGTGCAATACAATGAGGCTGGTGTATTCAATATAACTTTTAGAATAATTGCCTTGGAGGTAACCAGAAGAAGTACATTTTACTTTATCATGGTACATAAATAAAAGGGCAGACTAATTAATCATATAACTTACTAAAAGTGCTTTTTATTTTGCCATTTAGTATGCCAGAAAGATCATTTTCTTTAATGTATATACCCAGTATTAACATGATTTAATCCATCATGTTCCGTATTATGAAATTACTTTGTTTTACTCCCTGATCCAGCTGAAGATCATTAACCCACACTATTCTCTAAGTCATACATCATTTGAGTGTATTACCTCATATAGCAAAAAAGCTACTTCCCTCGGTTATACACTCCAACTAAGAAATCATTTTTTCTGGATGTTGCTGACAAGTAGAGCTGTTTTCATTAGAAAGCAGATGGTTTGCTATTTTGATTCTGTTTTACCTTCACATTTGCTCCATCTCAGAGTTCCTTGCTGCCAGTCACCTCACTGTTTGCCTCTCACAACAACCACAGCCTGTATTCCAGACCTATCTATAAAATGTGCTAAACATTCAAGGACTTTGTCTTCCCCCAAGACCTCCGCTTTGAATGCCTCATGTACTCTGCATCCTCACTTGTTATAAGTCAATCTTCAAACAGCAATGAAAGTGAATCCAATCATCTGAACAGTAGCTTGAGCTTCCACAGTTTTGCAGGTGTCTGTTAGGTGAGAGTGCCTGAGATGTAATTTACACATTCACAGCTGAGGTTGGGCCTGCAGTCACACCACTGGTCAGTCTGCCTCAGTAGAGCTTTAGGGCAGAATCTGGCCTTCTGTCACTTCTTGCAGTGTGCACTTATGGTGTTTATGACATTGATATTTTCACACTCTGAGTGTATATCATGCATGTTCTGCTTGGGCTGCCCTGATACCATGGGTGCCTGGTAGGTATCAGTAAGCAGTAGTCTGCAGTGTAGATGTGTGCATGGTAGAGTAGATGGCAAGGGTCACTCCGTCCTGAACACAAGCATGATTTATGTTGTTATATTCAGAGTTAGCAACATGTGATTGTCATCTTTTGGTAGAGCTGGGAGAGATGCAGGCATGGTTGTCTAAACAATGTCAATCCAAAGATAAACACTCACTTGAGATTTCTGAATATTGCTCTTCTATGGACTATGGTTCCCTTCTCCCCCTTCCTCATTAAACTCATGTATTTGGATATTTCTTGTGTAACTAGCTGTGTCAGCTACCTGGGTATAAAAGCACTGTTGGTTTCTGGAATACAGAGAAATGTATTTCCTAAAAGTCAATTTCTGTGCAGTGCTCAGCTCATGTAGGCAGCAGGAATGAAATCTAGTCTGTTCAGTAGCCATGAAAATATACAGGAGTGAGGGTATTGCCACACATCTCCCTCGAGGAGCTGATAAATTCAGGGGCTTGTGTTAAAAGAGCTGATGTGCATTTTCCTAGGGCTCCAAACAGGGACCGTAAGTGATAGAGGCTTTCTGGCATGGCAGCTGCACGTGTGAGTCACTGTCCGTGGCAGAGATGAATGAAGGAGAGAGGCAAGGGGGGGTTAGGAGTCTTTAGGACATTGTTTTGCATTTCATGTTTCCAGATGCTGATAAGTGGATTATTTTTTAAAAAATTCTGCTTTCTTTATGCCATCTGTTTTCTGGGACCATAGTTAAGTGCAGTTTTTAAGAAATATCCCAATAATCCAGGGTCATGTTGCTACTGTGTGATTTTATCACTTGAAAAAAAAAAAATCATTCCTTCTCACTACATTTATATACCTGTTTGTTTTTTCTTCAACAGAGGAAATATAAGATGGAAAGTTTTTCTAAGAATGCTTTGGGAAAACCATATTTGTTATGTTAACAGTAAAGCAAAACCATGTAGTGCTCTTGATAGTCTGAGGAGACTTGTTTTCATTCTCTTGGGATTTGCAAACAATAGAAATTACCTGCTTCTATTTGCTTTCCACAAGCATGTGGGAGAATGGCTAACTCAAAATTCTATGTAGAAATGCTAGGCTATTCTAATGAATTATGAGAGGTTCTGGTTTAAAATCCTTCATAAAAATTCTAGCATAAACATCCAGTTAAGCCATATAGATTGTTTGGAGTCAAAATGAAGCCTGGGTAGTTCCTGAAGGTATTTATTAGTGTATTTATAATAAAAAAGAATGAATGATATTTTGAAGTAGTTGCACTTCAAGAGGCAGAAGTACTGCTAAGTTTCAGACTGGTTTTAGTTATCTCTAAGCATTTGCCTTGAGAAATAGACTCTCATTCTAGTTAAGTGAGGAGACTAATTGCTCTCATTGCTTGAATAGGAAGCCACTTATTAAAGATTAAATCCTTAGAGGTAAACCATCATTACATAACTTCAGTTCTTCCATAGTATATATGTTTTGGTTTTGGTCATTCTATACTGAAGATGGTACTCAAACATTCAGACCTGCTTTGTGTAGTTTTGTCTGATTTCTGCCATGTCCATCACAAACTCCATTTTTCTTATGTCTTCAGAAAGATTGAGGCTTTTGTTTTTCCACTGATTTTTTTTAACATACTTCTTAAGTCAAATTTATCATTTATTATTACCTTATTACATTTGCCATGTGTAAAGATGTTCTCTTTTTTATTCACACGGAAAAGTAATATAGAGCTTGGCAGGAATAAGGGTACAGTGTTGGGATAGGTGTTTGATTTTGTTAATTTTAAGGACAACCTGTTCACTGATCTTAAAGTGCATCATAATGGGATGTGATTTAAACTAATGATCCTAAATAAACAATTACTTTTTTTTTCCTTGTGCAGCTTTCCCTGAAATTGTAGGAAGAATAAAGGCCTGTAATGAACATGCTTACAAAATTCAAAGAAAAGATAATAGAATTGCATTGGTTCCAAATATCGTCATCTAGATGAACACCAAGGACAATGTTTAGTTATAGATTAATAATCCATGGTACAAAGAGTTCTGAACAAATTGGGGGAAAACATAAAGCTACAATATTAAGCAAAGCCAAGGCTGAAGGTCAGCCTGTAGTTACTAACCATGCTCAGTTATATTATTTTTAGTGATGACACAACTTTTAAGCTATTGAACTTGGCACCACAAACAGCTATGCATATTGTACAGAGTAAAGAGGTATGCAGTTGGTTGGGGTTGATTTTTACATTTCTGTTTATAAAGTCCATGGACTCTGGTCTACTCTTCGTCAAATGTAGCCTCAGCATCCAATCTGAATAAACCTCACCTGAATAAACCTCGCAGCCATAATCCAGCTGCAAATAAGACAGGGCAAAAATAGTAGGTGCAGGTGCTGCTGCTGCTTACACATTATGAGCCAGAAACCAAAAAGGGTAAGGCATAAAGACAGGTTATCTTCTGCAGAAGGAGCTGGGTGCAGCTGTCAATGGGGCTTTAGAGGTAATGCCTTTACACAGTGAAGTCTCTGTTGCAGAATTTTAAACTCCACTTGTTCATGTGGACAAGATTGCCAAAGTGATGAGAGAAGAGGAGACTTCAGTCTTCTGGAGGGTCTGGGTTAGCCCACACGGAAGTATGTGCAGCTCCAGCTACAGTGCCAGAAATCACCGAACTCTCCAGTTTAACGTTAGCCTGGGCATGTCTATACAGTCTGGAGTGTAGCCCAGTCCATAAACAGCCTCACAGGCCATTGCTCTGTAGATGGCACAAACCCTGGTTTTGCACAGTCTTAGAGGTGAACACTCTGAATAGCATTAATTGCCCCATGTCCAAAAGGAGATTTCTGTGCCACTATCAGGTTCCCCAGGGCAGCTTGCCTGCTATGATGGTGACTCTGCTGAATGGAGTTACCCTGAGCTTCTCTACTTACCATAATCTACTCCTCAAGCTATCAGTTTATCACAGGTGTTTTCTTACAGTTGGCAACTGAGATCTTCTGACAATGATGTCCAAGTGATTTAGGAATTTATCTCCAGTAAACCGAGAGAAAAGATGGGCTCTTTGGTTTATGCCTTTGAATGCTCAACAGAATGTGATTTGGCAATCTTTTTCTGCTCAAGAAACTATTCTGCAACTACCGAATTCTGTAGTTGAAAGTAATTCTCAAAAGAGAAAAAATATAACAACAACAAAAAGTAGTACTGTGAACTATTGGTATGAAACTTCATTTTTACTATAAATAAACTAGTGGCTTTGCTTTAACAGTTATGAGCTTAATATACACAAAACTTCCATCAATTTTTCTAGCCTAGATTTTGTCCTTACCTGAATGCTAATGGTATAATCACATAACATCATAAAGTATCAAACCCTGGTAATATGATTCCAAGCAAAACAAATGAGAAGTCGTGGGAAATTATAGCATAGGATTTTGTTAAGTTAAAACAGAAAACAGTTTAAGTACACCAGGTGCCATTCTGGGATTTGTGTGTGAGAGTGACTCTATAGGGAGTGCATAGACACTCGTATAAAACACATGCAGAAATTTCACCTGTTGTTCAATGGGAATAAGTTATGTGCACTCTTCAAAATTATATCAAAAGCAGTTACAAAATTTGAACTATTAAAACAAGATATAATACTGGGCAATAGCATTTTGTTTATACAAATATGTCATTTGCATTTATGAATACTTTCAACTTCCATGCAAGTTTTGCTGTTTTCAAATAACAAACTGACCTTTTCAAATTCATAATGAAGTATGAAATAAATGAGAGAGTACTGAAGGTGAGTCATTCATTAATCATAAGCAAAACAGGGCCGAAATCAAGGACACAGGGGCACAAACTGTAAAAGTAATAGGTTGCATAATCACTGTATTTAATATTAACTACATTATGTTTTTCATGTGAGTTCTGAGAAGCTGATTTTTTTTGTTTACATGAAACTAATCCAAGGTAAATTTTATTTCTCAATATTATTTTATCCTAGTGGTTGCCCTCTTTTTAATAAAGTAGAAGACATGAATTCTAGGTTGTCACATTATTATGAAGATTTAATGGGCTTAGCAGGAACCTTTAAGCCTACTGAAACTTTTGATTTAAGATATTCCACTTTTGACTAGAATGTACCAAATCATATAGCTACATCCCTTCTTGTTTGTCATGGCAGATCTCCCATTAAGGACATAAATTCACCTGGAATTGGTTGTTTTGGCCAAAATAAATTGTTGTTCATATTTGGCTGCCAGAGAAAGACAGACCAGGAACTATTATTTGAACCATTCTGGGCTTTTATCCTTCAAGAATTCAATGCACAATGATTACACAACATGCAGAAGGGTTGTTCACAGTGTGAGTATTTGAATGTTTAGGATAGCTCAAATGGATATAATAATACTAATTTGTTTCCCCATATCAGATTTCAACTAAAAGCACAAGAACAGACTAGGGTGAAGGAAGATATTGTAGACTGGTAACACAGCCAGGGGTCAACTAATTTCAAAATCACTAAACAGATGCATGTCCCTGTTCCATACACATTTGTTCTGTCATTTGAGTGGAGCTAGTATTGATGCTACTCTCACTTGTCGTTTCAGAAGTTGCTGGACCAAGAAGGAGAAAAAAAAAGTTCAGAATGAGAACTATGAACATAACTTACAAGAAGGTACCACTGTGTTTTGCAGCCCCCAGTGTGATACTCACTCACACCCTTGTCAGCTTTGTGTGTCTGTAACGCTAGCTGTGCAGACCAGCAGTGATCAGGGTGACCAGCCCTCCTGTGGGCTTCGTGCTGAGATCCCAGCGGGGCTGACAGCCTGGGGAGCACAGCGAGGCCCTGGGCAGCTCTCTGTACAGCACCAGTCACACTGGGGTCTGGGCAACCCAGCTCTGCTGGCCTTGGCGGTCCATACTAGTTCATATTTTCTGCAGATAAAAACTGGAGTTACCCAGCAGATCTTGCCTCACCTCAGTCCTGTTAGTGGGCACTGGGGTTGTTTCCATGTGGTGCTCTATGTTTAGGCCTAGGGACTTGTTGGAGTGTACTGAAACCAGGCTGTGGGACGTGCCCTGGGATCTTGTCCTTCTTTGAACGCTGGGGGTAGCCTATGTTTTCATCAGAGTCTGGAAGAAGTGTTCCTGGGTCCTCCAGTCACAAAGACTCGTGTTGGAGTCCTTATGTAGGAGCTGCATTTGAACTGCTTATTAGTCCCATATGGTTGTCCTCATTGTCATACACAAAGTCTCTGTGACTTGCACCCCTTAGTATGGTACAGCCCACCCATGAAATACTGTAGTCTGTGTTAGAAAAGCTGTAACATCCATGGGTCAGAGAAGCTGTACTGTGTGCTTTGTGGCTTGGGATCTGCCTCAGAGCAGTCTCTGCTCACACTCTTTCTTAGCTATAATTAATGCATATTGTTTTGATGCATAGCAATGTCTGAATAAACATTTGCCTACATTTAGACTATAAACCAGACATTAATAGGCCAGTGTTTAATATTTAGATGGAAATAATGATTTCTCAGTATTTCTATTAAGAATCTTTGCAGCTCAAACTGAAGTTTTCTCTGCCGTTCTGTATTCAGAGGAAAAAAAATTTATCTGTTGATTAAAGGTACTGACTCTATGTCCTTCATATGTTTTCTGTAACCCTTGATAAAGAAAGTATCTTAATTTTTAAAAATCTCATTTAACCAATTTCCTACCTTCTCTGCTCCAACCTTTCAACATTTTATAAATTATATTGGTGCTAGATTCACACAGTGCTTAAGGTGTTTCTTTCTGAGAAACTATATATAAGCTGCAAGGTGTTAAACCAAATAATTGTTAGTGATGTTTTTCTTTCCAAAGAAATATAAAGGACATGATATTCAATGACTAGATCTAAATGAGATTTTAGGAGTGGGTGGTTTTAGGGAGAAAAAAGTCACCGAATTTTGTTATGAGTTGAATGGTATACTATTAAGACTCAGGAATTTGCCCAGGTCTGTTAAAAATCATACATTCCACTCAGGCCTGCATAAGTGGGGAGATCCCCATATCCTATTTACCTTCATTTTAGATGCAGGTGGTTTAAACGTGGTGCTCTGGTTGAGATTCCAAAGCAAATAGGTTACCTATGATATTATCATTCCCAGGAATAGATTGCCAAGCACTGCCTTTCTCAGGCAGTATGGTTAAGGGGTTCACCCTGTCCCCAGTGGTCCTCTGCTTGACCGCTTTTCCCAAGCTCCAGATCAATATTTAACTCCTTACTTTTAAATTAGGATGAAATACTGTGGAAAAGAAGGGAAGCATAAATACTTCCAAAATCCAAGCAAGGATTTCCCATTTTCCTAAACAAACCACTTGCAATTATGAAGCCCATGAAATCTCTGTGCTGGATCAATGATTTCTTAATTTTTTGAACCAATTGCTAACCTTTCAGCAGAATATATATTTTTATATGTTGTTGAAGAGTCTTCAACTCAGTACCACAAACATTTTGCTATGGGCCTTACAAGTCTGTCACAGTATAAAATTTGGAATAAAATCAGTACCGTATCAGAATATTTCGCCTTTTATAGGTACCCCCACCCTGCTCTTTGCACAAAAATACTCTCTGAATCTGAGCTGTGCTTCCTCTGTACCTCCCAGAATCGAACTTTGCAGAGCTTCTGTTGCTCTGCTTTCAGAAGCTGTTCTGGCAGCAGAGATGTATGGTAACTTTATATCCAAAAGTTAAAAGGTGAAAACCACTTTGGCTTTGGGGGCAACTTGAACTTGTTTATATCTTCAGAATATTTGAAATTTCTGTTAAAATCTCTACAAATGTATTCATGAAACATCAAAGCTGAAGGAATGCATTTTAAGCTAATGTCCTCTCTCAGGTTAATGATTAATACTGTGAGAACTCAGCTTGGTATTTATTATATCATGACACAAGTAAATTGAACTCCAAGCAAGTCATTATCTATTTTAGTTTTGGGGTTTTTTAAGTATGCAATGCCAAATGATTAACTTCTTTGGTAGAAGGATAGTAAAAACACAGGGAAGGCAGTACCCATTGAGAGTCTTTATTCAGACTCCTTTGTCCACACTCTGTGTGGTATATAAAAGTCATAGTTCTTACAGAAGAAGGCTTTCTGTTTCCAATGCAAAATCTAAATCATTAAATACATTTTACAAAAAAATACATTTCTGTTTTCATCATTGTACTAAAAAAATTATCCTTGCATTCTACATCTATTCTTCACTCATTGTCATAGTAAACCACATCTTCTGTTATCTCTATGAATACAATGCTGTTTATTTCCTGTGGGAATGAATTTTTAAACTATTTTAAACAGAGGACAGAAATTCTCCATATCTTAAATGCTCAGAAACTTCAAGGTCAGTGTTGCCTCATGCTGAGGCTTATCAGTTAGTTTTGTGTTCATTTATTTGAGTTTTATGCATTTTAAATTTTTAATTTTGTTCTGCTCCTTCTCTTTTGTATTGAACAAATAATTTTTTTAGAAATTGAAAGGGAGTTTTATTATATGATAATAATTTAAGTCATGACATCATCAATAGTAATTATTGAATACTTCTCTCTTCGAAAACAGGTGGAGTTATAAAACTAGTATAGGTGAAGTAGAGCTCAGTAAAGAGAAAAATTAAGTAAAGCTTGTTTCAGAATTTGGGAAATTTGTTTTCAGTGTTTCTGACTTAACCTACTGACAGAGGCCTTGGAAAAACACCCTAACTATTCATTTGAGTTTTAGGACTATGCTAACACAAACAAATAAGACATTTTGCTGATTCTTGATATTTAAAATAGACAAAAAGGCAAGTAGAGAATATGCTGTAAAAGGATGTATTAGTCACTTGAAAATTTGGTCATTGTTGAATGTCTTTGAAATCCTACTTTGTATCAACAAACATGGCTCATTCAAAATCAGTTTTCAATGGACCAATCAAAAGCACTTTACTCATCTCTTTTCCTGCCAGATTTCAGTTTGATCACAAACATGTCAGCACTGTAGCTATTATGAAATCAGAATTTTCAACCTTCTTAGTTTTGTGGAAAGGGTGTTTTACTTCACTAGAAAAATAGTTACTTTTCTTGAAATGTAAATATTACCTTTCAGGAAAGATACTGCCTGGAAAATTCTGCCAGAAATGTGAATGCTTCAGAAAGTTACAAACACCTAAAATTTTTGGAACTTAGACTAGAAGAAAAATACTTCGACAATATTAACTATCCTGTTGTTGAACCTATAACTAGACTTCCCTGTATGCAAAGATTTTAAGGTTCCAATTCCATTTTGCAATTCTGAATTTTTTACATGGTCAGCTAGCCACTGTTCAGAGCCTCAAAGGTGTTTCACCTAATTTTCCTTATATCACCAGATAGTACATGGCCAAGTTATTTAGATACAAATAAGCCCTGAGAATATCATCAAATCCATTCTAATTTCATTCATGCCTTGGAGATAATAATTTAAAGAGCTAGTCACTGCTTGCAATTAAGCATGGAGAAAATAGATCCGTCCCATAATTTATGTCTGCAAAGGCTGGGCTGGATTTGTAATTAATGTTTGCTCCTTTTAATGAAATACTCCAAAGGTCTGCACTTCTGTCATTCATGGAGGTAATTTTTCAATTGATTAGTAAAATAATACTTGAAAAGTAAATGCACCTGCTTTAGCACAGAAATGTCTTAGTCAAGTGGAGACAATGATTGGAGTGCTAAAAAAATATCATTTCAATACAGTAGAGACTGGAGTTTGACTCCTCCAGAATTCAGAACTCCCACTAAAGAGAAAAAAGGAAAAGGTAATTAAACCTCCAACAACTTCTTCAGCATGCTTTCATCCAGTTTAATTCCTGGGTGGTTTTCAGCATAGCTAAATACTTTTAGGAACACATGCCTGAACTGTGCATTTGTACAAGTGAAATATGTCTGCAAAGCACATGTTACAGCAAGACATAATTTTTATATTTGTGTCTTAGTATTTTTGGAGGGCATGAACAAATCAGTTAATATTGGAAATTTGTTTCCATTTGGATAAACACACAAAACCTGACAGTTCATTTGGATTATATTTTTATTTGCTTTTCAGAATCAAACCTTTTCAAGCCTGCAAAACTGCAAGAGTTGAGAGTTAGGGTCCTGCAACTGCTGTTTTACAATGGCTTGTAATCTCCCTTCTACAAAACAACTGCTACCAAACTGAATGAAATAAAATAACAAGCCACCTCTGTCTACTTTCAGGGAATTGATAAGGATTTTGTTTGAATTAGTCACTCCAGAAAGGGTGTTTGATTTGTTAATTTAGTCATTTTGACAGAAAGGATTACTATTCCTGTACTACAGAGACCTCACATTCTTGTAATAGTGAACCTTCTGGGAATTGACCCCAAGTCAGACTAGACAGAATGCAGAGTAAAAGCCACAATCTATGCTAAATTTTTTGAGGGCCACAAACACGGTAGTGCAAGAGGTTTTGAACTCTTGTCATCTGGGACAAGGATTTTGCTTTCAGAGAAAGGAGACAGAGACGTGAGTAAATGTGGTGAAAGCAGCACTTATCCAGTGCTCAGCCTTGTGGAGCAGAGTAATCCAGTCAGCACAGTAAGGGGATGTGTGTCATTTTATAAAGGGGGGCAGAAGAGTCAATGTCTCATACCTCCTCTGGCCAGTATAATCACTACATAAAAAGATAGCTTTGCATCGTGTTTGGCAGAGTACTTGCCAACAAATTCTCCAGTCAGTTTTAAAAATTGAGCTCTGCTCAGTTATGGAAGAGGCATAGGCCTCTCCATGAAACCATCTCATACTATGTCTGAGCCTCTTTTACTGATGAAAAGAACTTGATTTAAAGGCTTGTTTCTTTCCTCAGTGCTTCCTCATTGATGTGCTTTAAGCAGCAATGTTTGGACCTTGCTGCTGTTGGCTGGGTCAGCAGGCAGCTGCAGGGAATCCCGTCTGAGGCGCTCAGCTCCCCCTGTGCAGAGAGGGAGCCCAGGCTGGACCGTGTATGACCGAACACTGTGGCTTGGCAGCACCATCTGACACCTCACTGGGGGGCTGCTTGCCAGTCACAGCCCTCTGAGAATGCCTGCCGGGCATTTTCCTGTCCAGAGAGGAAAACATGCAGGTAGTGGTCCCTGCATAGCTGTAGCAGAGAAGCCTTCAGGACTTAGATCTTCTCCCAGATCTTAGAAGAGGAAGGAGAAATGGCTGGCAGTGGTGTGCAGGTTAGAAGTGCTGTTGCGCTATGCTTAGGGGTGGACCACGAGTGATGGCAGGACACACAGTCAGCATGTAGATGTTGTTAGGATACTGTGTATGTTTAGCATCACTATATTATCTTGCCCATCAGAACATTTAATTGTAAGGATAAAAGTTTGTACTTTTAATGCTACAGTTCTAAGAGTTTGAATCATCTGAAAGATCCAGGTCTTATGCTCAAAGTATGAGCAAAGCAGCATCTAAGGACTTTTAAAAATCTAGACCTTGAACTTAGTATAACTCCCATTAAAGTCAATGGATGCTGACTCAGACTTTAATTCTTTTTGCACACTAGCGACTCAAAAGGTGAAAATCCTGGCACCACTGATGTTTTGTCATTGACCTCATAGGGTCAGGATTTCATGCTAAAAGCCATAAAATGACACTGACATTTTGTCACTGCTATCTTGGATCAGATTCATAACAGTGACCCAGGAGAGAAAAATCTGCATAATCCATTACTACTGTGCATCTATCCAGCACTGCCTCACCACCTTCTACCTTGTTTAAAGAGAGGGAATAATCTATAATTTTGAGCTCCCTTTATTTTAGCCAGAATGAAGAAGAATGGAAAAATCCTGGGATTCATTTTTCAATCACCTTATTTAAACTTTCTAAGTAAATTCTTGGTTATTTTCAATGAATAGAATTGGAAAATTCTATTTGGGAAATGAAGGTTGTTTGTTGGGGGTTTTTTTCAATACCTATTCTAAAAAGGCTTTGTAGTAAAACTGAAAGGCAAAATTCAGATTTATAGCTGCTTGTGAATTAAGTGCTTATGATTAACAATGAGAACTATGAAGAGTTTGTATATAATTCCTTAATGATCATCAATGAAATATGTAATAAAAGACCATCTGGAAAGATAATCTTGGTTAATAAAAGGAAATCAGGGGATGAACTGATTTCTATAATGCAAGAGTACATGCAGTATGCAATAGATGCTACATATTGTCAGCACTTAGGTGCAATAAACTGATAAAATACAACACTATTCTGCTGCCCCTATTAAATTATTTTCAAGATTGCAAATGTAAAATATTGGCTGTGCATTCTAGATGATACAAATATTAGATTCCCAAATCATTAATATAACTGTACTGAAAAATGCAATTTAAAACTTGGGCAGGAAATAATATTATATATAACACGGTAGTTGCTACCTTAGCAGATTTTTGATGGTGTAGAAGAATCTGAACCAAAATCTGTTGCCAGAAAAATAAATCTGGAATAACTTCACTGAATTCAGTGGATTTCCTTGAATTTTCTGAAATAGATAAGCTTTCCCATTGCCACTCTGCATATTTCTTTAAAAGCACAGAGATGAACCAAATAAAAATCATGTTCACAGAAATACAGAATCACTGAAAATTACATTCTAATCTTATTAAAGAAGAAACTAGACCCAGCAAAAATTAAGTAAATTCTAACTGAATGAGCCTTTGCCTCAGATTTGTTGGACCAGTGGTGTGGGAATGTCTCTGCAATTTCCAGATAAGAAAATACATAGAAATTTTTTCATCTCTGCTCTTTCTGCTAGCCCCGGTTAAACTTTACCCTACGTTGTAACTTTTACGTGTTTTTAACTTTGCAAACAGAATTATCTTATCCATCACATAATAATGAGTTATATCATGGACTCTGACAGCTTTTGTGGTCATAAGATGCATATTTTCCCTTTGTACTGCACACAGCTGACAGTGAATAATATTGAAAACATATACACGAATTTGTTAGCTGGGATTTCACAATAACTAGTTGATAAGAAAAGAAATTCATGCTTTGGTAAAGCCCATCTAGGACAAATTGCACAGGAAATTTCTCCCAGCTGCTGCTTGTTATACACTGGGACAAGCAGAGTCAATGTAATACTCTGGAAGCAGGTGTGAAACCCTGGAAAAGAACTGTGAAAACATGAACCTGTAAGAGAAACTATCCAACAGTGAAGGCAATCACAGTAGAGTTAAATCAGTGCTATTAAATAATGAGCAGTAATAGGTGACTGTCTGCTTTTAAGTCACCCTATAAAGCATCTGCTACCTGCTGCAGGCTACAGGATTAATTCTGGAACATGTAATTTAGCAAAGGAGCAAGATTTCAGTCTATTTGGTCTTCAGCAGCAAATTGGTGGCAAATGTTTTGGCATACGTTCTTGCATTATTTTATTGACAGTCACTCTGTCTAGTGCTTTGAAGTATAATTTTATTTCTTCCTTTTGGTAAAGATTAGAGCTCTGTATTCCTCAACAAAATTTATTTTATTAATTGAAACTTCGGGGGTTTTTTATTAATTTTTTTATGTCTACTTCTTGTTCCTAGGCCTATCTTTAAATACATGTATTTTTGAGTCCCCCACTTTTCATAGGTAAGCAGTTCTATCCATGAACTGTCTGGTCAGGTGAATAACTTCTTGTCATTCAAAGTCTGCATCCTTCTAAATTTCTTTGTCAATTTTGCTCATTGTATTTGTAATAGAGTTGGATTTTTTAAGACCTATTTTACTTAGAAAGGGAAGGGAACACAGAATCACGCTCCTCTGGTTGGTGTATGTTAAACAGGCCATCATTTGCCCAGAAGGCCTTTGACTTCTGCAACTGCTAATTGTACTTATCCACGCATGCAGTTACCCAATTTACACTGTAGCTATGCTAGTAAAGGCACTCAGCTCCTTCTGTGATTTTAACAGGTGTTTACTGAAGCTACAAAGCTTTGAGGAGCAGCCTATGCTGCATCTTTGTGTGGCTATTACTGGAAAGCAAATCACTTGCTACCCCTGTTAGTAGCATACAACTGAGAACAATGCATAGATTAAGGCAAGAATAGAGACTTTGTAAGTGTAAGCAAAAGGTGTCATATGAGACAGAACTGTTATTGTGGAAAAGGGTGTGTTCCAAATAGAATAAACCAAATATTTTGCAGAGCTATAACAGATAGGTATCACTGTGGAGCTAAACAAGATGCATGGGGCAAACTGTGTTGTTTATCTCAGTTCTGAACATAGGCATTGTAATAGCTTTTCTATTTACAAACGTTCAATTATTATAACTCCTATTAACTTGGTTTTATAGCTTTAATCCTAGTGATAGACTTGCTCCCCTACTGGAATCAATGGGTTTGCATGTATTAAAGTACAGGCATAGTTTGAGCTGGAGTTGATCTGCTTATGAAAGAAGTAGGTGTTTACATCTGGAAATTATAAAAGCCTGCTTGTGAGTTTTGTTCAAACTTTATTTTTCCTTCATTAAGGCTTCTGTTTGTTGAATAACTGCAGGACTTGAGACATTACCGGGTACTCTTATTGCTTAACTTTGTTTCTCTGACCTCCTTCTGACAGAGTCTGTGGAGACTAATTTAGAAACCTCCTTTACATTCCTAGAGGAAGGTGGTGTGAACATTCCTGTTTGTGTCAAACTGCACTCGGAGTGCATATACTGACTTTACTGGAGTAGCTTGGACTTTCCACCATTCAGTGAGACCTTGGTGTCCTATGTGTTTTATGCACTTGAACATCCAAGTCAGGAGTAATATAATATTTCCAAGGAATGTGTATTTAAACAATGGATAATAATAAGTTTTTAACCATTTGTTTCCCTGTTAACATTAATGAAAGTATATATATATTTGCGGAGCCCTTTCAAATTAATTTCCTGGACTTCTCTAGGAATGTGTGCACGATACAGTTTTTTCTTGTATTATGTGTGAACACACTGGTATAATCTAGTAGCAACTTCCTTTGTGCAGTTTTTAAGCTCTTAAAGTCAGTTTAGTTGCACTAAACTTTGAGATAAGAATCAAGCCTTCCTTCTCTTTATTGAGAGTTTTTCTTAGAATGTGAAACTTGTTTCCTTCCAGAATCCCATGTAAATTTTTCTAAAAGAGGTGCTTTGCAAAGAAGCTATTATGGTACTAAAGAAAACATTGATTAGTTTTAAATGGCAGTAACAATTCAAGTGCATGTAAAGACAAGGGCATTTGCTTTTGAGGTTAAACCTCTAAATTTATTAATTGAAGGAAAAAATACAATAAGGTGCAACAGAAGAAGCTTCTGTGAAATGCATTATGCAATTAAGACTGCCATAACTACAACTGCACTACCAGATCATGTTATGTTTTCCACTAGGAATGTTTTTTAAAACAAAGTATGTCTTTATTTATTACTTTGTTATTTGGAAATATATATATTTGGAAATGTTGTATGCTCTGTGTATTGATTCAGGAAATCTGAAAACTCAAGACACCATTCAAGTGATGTGGTGTCCTGCTGAAGTGATCTATTTATTTTTATTATTGTCAACATTGGTTTTACATGTGAAAACTCTGAGTTTAGGGGATTTCTTTCCCAGTTCCCTCAATTAAATCATGTTACAGTTTGCTTCACATGCACAAGACCAGAATTACTATAAAATTCTGGTTATGTATTGCGCAACTTATCTTTAAAGAGATTCTTGACACCTTTCTTCCCTGCTGAATTGCATAAGTCATTAACTATCTAGATCAGAGCCTGATTGTACTATTCATACAACCTGTGTGCTGGAAAGAAGCTGTATGACATAAAAAGACCTCAAAAGGCACAACTTGAAGCAACAGCAGCTTTATACCCATTTGACAGAATGAGGGTTTAATTTCTCTGAAGTTGCAGACGACTTTGGACAGTGACATGAATCTTTACTTAGTGTGAATACCTTAAGCCATTCTTCTCTTGCCTGTAATGTTATTCCAGATCTGGGAGTACTTTTGGGGAAAACATGATATATGAGGAAGGGCAGAAAGAGTGGTGTTGGAATGGAATTGTGATGCCTGTGTTTACATAGTCAAATTTGTTGCGAAAGGAAGTACTGTAACCTGTTCTCCATAACGTAAAATAGGCTAAGAAGTAGGACATAAATTATAGCAGCAAAGTTTCGGATTAGACTTTTAAAAAAAGCCAAACCAACCCAATTTTATAATAGTAAGATAATAAAACATTGCAATATATTGCCTGGGAAATTTTGAAGTCTCTGTCTTTGGAGATCTTCAGAGGTTAAACAACAGCTGTCTGGAATTACACAGATATGCTTGTCCCAACTCCCAATTTTTTTTCCTATTATCCAAACAAAACTGTGTTGCCCATCAGAGTTTGGATTCTAGGGTTTGGCCCATGTTGTTTTGGCTTTATCCAGCTACATGAGTAGCCAGTAGTTACATGATTTATATAATATGTAACTCTGAAAATATAAAGGCCACAGTGGCAGGTAGCAAACCACGTGTAATATTTCAAATCATATACTCGTGGATACATTTCTGACTTTTTGTTTGGTTTCTGTGTATGAAAATATATTATTTTTGCATGACTTGTGAATACTTTGTTCTTTGGTTACATGTTTAAAATGCTTAAACAGAAGATAGAAATAATGGTTTGTGTGAAATACTACTTTTTTTACATTTACATCCCCACTTAATCCTCGTAGCTCATGGAATTTCTTACAAGCATTAAAATAAAAGCAAGTATTCAGAAAAGCTGTGAAATTTGAAAAGGTAGCAAGCTTCCAAACCGAGATCAAGCCATATCAAATAAGCAGGGGAAAACCAGAAATGGCATATAGAAAGCAAGGAGAATAGTATGGCATGCTGGGGTAGCATTGTTTGCTGAATGAAGTGGATATATAGGGTGAACGGTGAGGCTAATGAGATAAGCAGGAAAAGAGAAGGTATATGAAGAACTGTAATGGATAGGAAGGATGAATTTAAAGCAGAATTATGAACCAAATCAGGATTCTAGGGACTGAAATTCAGTTTTGCATCTTGAAAAATAAAGAAGCAACAAAGTTTGGACTTAGCCTGGATGACAGAGACGGTGAATGTGTTAATGAACAATTTGTACTGGATTAGGCCCAAAACTGTAATGAGGAGAGGTGGCGGGAAGCTGTTTGGCTGATGAAGCAGTTTATTAATGGAAACCATAGTCAGATCCAAAGTTCAGGGAGTTTGATGTAGTTCCAATATGAAGCACATTTTAATTGTGATTGAGCTAAGGTTCCCTTGTATGAAAAAAGTGTCATGGTTAAAGTATAATAGTGAAGTATCACTGTTAAGAATAACTTTCCACAAAGAAAGATTTCCCAGGAATCCTTTGTTGTTCCTTATTAAAAATATGGGGGGTAGTTTAGAAAAGAGAGGGATACAGTTTGGTACTGCCATTTAGTTAGTGTGGGTCTTGGTTGCTCAAATCATAGCTATAACTCCTCTGTGTGTTGCAGTTCTTCGTATTTCTTACCAAATTGTCTAAGGCCACACAATTTCTGTAGATGGTAGTATGTGCATACAGACATGTATCAAATAATTTGCAGTGATTTCTATCTAGCGTGGTTTTGTAAAGACCTCCAGCTCAATAGCGTTAAAGATGATAAATAAATATATAAACCTCAGGGGAAAATACAAAAGTTAATAGTGAACTTTTTTGCATAAAATAACCATGGTTTCCAATATTTTACAAAGAGGTCCTTTCTTGGCTTAATGCTTGCCAATAAAGATCAGTTCTATACAACATTTCCCTCTCATCTCACCACCCCATTTCTGCAGTTTTTCCTTATTATGTCTATTCCCTTTAAAATCCAATTTTCTAGTTACACTAGTGTTTATTAAAAGCTTGACTGTAAGGTCTTTGTTTACCCAAAGATCTATTTTTATCATAACTGTTTATAATGGTTAAACCTCAACAACTTAAACACTTTACACAAAATAATGTATTTTCAATAAATTGAAATATTAACCAATCATATGTAATGGTTCCGTTCTAGCAAATGGATTGCTAGAAATCCTTAGGGTTTCATATAAATTGAAAACTGTATTGACTGACCAGGCTGCACTCAAATTACATTGCATTTGGATCAAAAAGCATAGAAAAAGTTCTCATTATAGTTCCCTGACATTAATTTGAGCATTTTTATATGTGTGTCCTATTAAGTACTTTAAGTGCTTTTTGATAATTGTGCTTTGTAGTTTTTACAGCACTTCAGCCTATTCCCAGTTCAATTTCCTCTTTTATCCGATGTTTGAAATATTGATTTCTGACAGATAAAAGCAAACCTTATAATCTCAGCAGCATGCAATAAGTGAGTAAGACGGGGCTACAGAATGCATCAGGGAATGGTCATATTTGAAACCGTCTTTGTTTTATTACATTTCGTCAACAGAATTTACTTACCGCTTGCTGATATTTATGTAAAAGCAGGACTCCTGATAGTCCAGTGATATTACCAGTTCGTGGTATACTTTTGCATTTAGTAAGATAAAAGAAGAAACTCCCTTGGTGGTTGATGATTGCAGCTGCTTAAACTGCTGTCAGCTGGCTTGAAGTAACTGTGATTTATCTTCTTCAGATTGTGCAGCGTTGTGTCCGCAAACTTCCAGAGTTTGCATTAAAAAGTGACAGAACATCAGAGTGCCAGAAGCTTCTCATATTGTGGCTCTGAAGGTAAAAGCAAGAGACTATGCCTGGTCTGTGTTTGGGAACACTGTCCAAGCCCTCTGCAAAGGTCTTGTGACATGAGGAGATCTTAAAGAAACGGATTGGAATTTTGAACATGGACTAAATACAGTGAAAAGATGTGAAGGAATATAGACCTCATGCTCTGTCTTGAATATTTTCATGATGTGTTTTCTGCAATTTCTAGGAACTAGAAAGCAGACTGAAGAATTCAGTCCAATCCAATTTCTAGTTGAGTAGTTAATAGTACATTAGGAATTCAGTTTGCCTGTTTCTCCTTTTCGTTATCCAGTGTAAGCTCTTTTGTGTCTCACAAGTAACATTGCCTTAAACATCTCTACTCAGCTCCATTAGCACCCACAGTAAAAGAGCAGAATATAGAAGCCAAAGGGAATTAGCTGCTTCATTTCTGGAAGTATTTCCTCTGATGTGAAAATCAAGATCAGAGCATTGTTTTGGAAGGTGAGAGAAGTTCCTCAAATTACACACTAGCTTTGGCAATCAATAGTAAATCTACCAATGTGAGAACAACAGAATCTCCATCCTGAGGATTAGGTCAGGACAAAGCTGAGTATCTTGAGGCATACATTTTCAAGAGGGATCAATTTACCTGAGAATACAAGCAGGTGAAATGAAGGGGGGGAAATGTTTTTTAATAATTTAGACATTTCTAAAATTAACACTGAGATTTTATTTAATCCCAAATTAGCCATTGCTAATTCAGACACATTTTTTTTCCTCAATCCTGGAAATACTTAACCATCTTGCATCTAGGCCTTCACACACTTGCGTATAGAATAGTTTTCATACAAAGGGCATTTTAAAATGTTACATTAGTGAATTTTGGTTGTTATGGACTGGAACTCCGCCAGCCACTTAGCAGTTAAAGGTTTAATCTCCCAGCAATTAAAGTTTTCATTACTAAGCAATTAGCACTTAAAGTTTGAAGTGATAAGCACTTAACTGCATTCTGGAAATGCTGGGTTGGTGATAGCAAAGCCAGGCAGGGTTCTGAGGAATAGCAAGCCTGGAAAAGTGATTTGGTTAAGACTGTCAGGGAGGGAAGTGCTTCAGAGCTCTGCGAGCCTTGATCATAGTTTATGAAATAAAGGCTGTTGGAGCAGAGCTGGCTCAGTAGGAGAATGCACTACAGATGGAGCCTGTAGAGAACAAGAGAAAACAGTTGAGTAATTAGGAAGGCTTGGTAGCTTAGGAGTTGAGTTTAATACTCAAGGATCATAGTGCGTGGCCCAGTCAGTCCTAGCTCCATCCAGACTCCGCTGCTGACATCGAGGCATGCCATGATATTTACGTGCCATATAATGTAAACATAGGAAGAAGGTGCTGTTGCTGGCAGACAATGAAGACTGGCTGGAGTTAAGCTTTGCAGCAAGGTTTCTTCAGTGATGATTTGACAGTTGAGAAGCCTGAACACCAAGACTATAGAACTGAAATAATCAAAGATTTGCCAGTAAGAAAAAAGACAGGGAGACTGTTGGTTGGATTACATTCAGTAGAAAATATGTCATTGAATATACAAGTAAAAATCTATAAACCTCAAATATAGCGAAATAGTCTTTTGTTTATGCTTTGGAATACAACTTTAACATGCTAGCTGCACCCAACCCAAATGTCTGTGTTCCAGCAGACCAACACAGAAATATGCATACATGTGCAGGTTACATTCCTATACCTTCCACATATGCAGGTAAAGCATCAACATAAAGATTGTGCAGTGGGTGATATAACTGTAGACAATCTCCATTAGAATTTCAAAGGAGCTATTTGGCATTTTTCATATTGAATTGGTTATTTACAGTTCGCTATTTAAAAAGAAAAAGCATTGGAAAAGGTTTATCTTCCAATAAATCAAGACCATTATGACATAAAGTCCCAAAGCCTAATGGTAGAAAGGCAGTTACAGAAGCTGTCTCTTATAAAATATTATGTATGCTATATTATATTGGATAGCTGAATGGAAAGAGCTTCTATGAAGAATTGGAAACCATTAGAAATGGAAAAGTCCAATATGGAAAGAATAGGACTGATGATTTTTGGTTGAGGTTCTTATGGGAATCAAGTTGGGAAACAAGCCATTGTGTATACCATTTGACATTTTAATGGTCTGTTTGAATCTGACATGGTATATAATGCTGTACGCATGCACATTCCAGCATTATTGCTGATAGAATTATCCTAATATTTTTTTATCAGTGAAATTTCATCTCAAAATTTAAATCTCGATGTTTCAAATAATATTATTGGACACACCAAACTAATGCTTTTAAACCTACAAGCTGTTCAACAGCTTCAGAAGACCAAAGCATAATACCCCTAACTTTGTACATTAAAAGGATTGGGTTGGCCTCAATGGAATTACCACTTTCTCAAACACCTACTTAGTTGCTTTGTTTGATGGGGGACAATGTCTTTGTGCAAATCAAAGAAAATGAAACTGAGATAAATCATCAAGTAAGCTCAGAGCAAGTTCAGGTGCACAAGTGCCTGTGGTTTAAACAGACAGGTAGCTAGCTATGTGGATAACTGTTTGACCTAAAATAGCTGTAAAGGAAATCTGTCTCCATTTTCCAGGACTCTTTAAAAAATAAAATTGTTCCCAATAATAAACAAGATGGCAGTGAGTGCTTCACCAGGTTCTGATTTGGTGCTTAACAGATTTTTTAAAAAAACAAAATTTTAAAAAAGGCTTAGTTACAGGCAATACGATCAAGAGGTTGAAATGCAGCTAGTTTTGTTGTTTCCACCTTGTTGTTTCTGTGCTGAAATTTTTGAAGCGCTTCAGAAAATTTTAGAAGGATGTTTTGGATAGTTTCAGCTAAAATGATTGGAATTTCTCTGTATAATGCATACAGTCAGACAGTTCAAAAGGCCTAATTTGGGTCTTTTGCGCATATGTTTGAAAGTTGGATGATAGGTACCATTCTTTCACTGCTCACCCATCTATTGACCATTTAAAACTGAGTTTCAACACTGATCTGATACCTTACAGTCATTACATCTTACAATACAAGAGTTTGTTACATGCTACAACATCTCTAATAACTTGTGTCCTCTGATACAAAGCCAAAAGAAACTACTGCATTTTGTGCCACTCCAAAACATACACATAGGCATAAATTAGCATATTTTATCAGTAAGTTTTCTATTTTGGCTTACTGCTGTAAAGGGTCAGAAAAAAATTAAGTCACCTTAATAGATAAATGATTTCTCTCATCTTGGGCAGCTGTTATTTCTATTTCCACATACACAGTATAAGAAAACTAAGACATTGTAATGACCATAAATACTGCTCAGAGTAAGTTTACTTGCTCTAGTGATTTCTACTTGCCTGAGAAAAATAACTTTAAAATTTTACCGGAGGCTTTTAGAGCATCTTTTTCAATAGAACCCAGTATTTTTTATGGGACTAACCCTCTGGGACTCCAGTAGGATGCTTGAGGAATTAGTGCTCCATGTGTATGTTTGCAAGTATTTTTAATACTGCTTTTTAAAAGTTAGGCAAACTGATAGTAGTAGAATATAATTTTTAAAAGTAACTCATCTACTTCATAAAAACAGTGTAGATCGAATTCCTTTTTTACCTCAGTCTTTCCACCTTCCTCTTTCTCTTTTATTCTCTTTGATGTCTGCAGCTGCTGTCGGCCAAATAAGGCCAGCAGCTGCCTGCAGTGCTGCTGTTGTACCAGCTGCTAAAGGTCTACCATTCACCAGGCAGCCAGTTCTCCCCGCACTGTGCTGCAGAGATTGTGTGTTTATCAGCTTGGTGGCACGCACACAGACTTCAAGCTGACAATCCAGTCTCGTCACAAACTCTCAACCTGGAAGTACTCAGCATCTAGTTGTGCTCATGTTGATTTCCTTGTTAAACAAAATGTCCAAAGTGTCAGAAGAATGATATCAAGCACATTACACTACATAACCAAATGACAATATTTCTCTTTATTTTAGCTCTTTAATACCATCTTTAGCTGAGTGGGAAACATAGATTGCATGACCCTGGGGAACCTTGATGCAACGTTTATTATTGGAAAAATGTATGGCTTTCAAAAGATAAAATGTATTTCAAATATCAAATCTCTCCCTATGCTGAGCTAAATGCCGCCTTGACGTATGCCTTGTACACCCTGTGTTGACAGATCTGAAGTTCAAGTAAGAGCAGAATTTGACTAGCTAAATTTAACATAATAGGATTATGAATGCTACGAGGGCAAAGGATTTCCTAAACATTAAATGCTGCAGTGTGCCTGAATTCTGTTTTCAGATTTAGTCCTAGATAGTGTGGTTGTAGAGCTATACACTAACAAACGACCAAAGGAAGATCTTTATTTTGTGGTAGCGATTTCAAATGTACAGTGCTTAGAGTGACAGCTACTCAGTAATATATGTACTGGGAGAGCATTATGTAAGTTTACCATAACATTTTGCCTTTTTTTTTTCTTTTTTTTTCCTTACTCTCAAATATATGGAAAATACTTTTTATCTTAGAGTATATTCAGGAAAGTGTTCAAGTTGTTTGGATTCTTTAAAGTAATAATAGCAGTTTTAAATTCCACATAACAACACAAGTCAGTTTTCTGCTGAATTCTGGGGAGGTTTTACTGATGTTAATGAAACCTTTTTTTAACAGTATTTGCAAATGCAGAGCACATTGTTCAACTGGAACTTTTGCCAGTGACTGGGACAAAGCTTTATGATAGTGACCCACAGTCATGGCCTTGTCTTTACTACTTTTACCATAGAACAATCACAGAAGCAATTACCATACATGATCTTGTACAACAAAATTTTTTCAGCAGCTCCATGTAACAAAATAACTTTCTATTTTTTGTGCAAAACAGCCACTCACAAGGGAGCAGATGAGGAATCTCCCAGTGATATAGGCTCCTACCAAACTCAGTTTCACTAATGGTGGAATTTCCAGAAAAAATGACAGCAAAAGACCTCCTTTGCAACAAAGATAGTAGCTCAGTAGTTAGAGTTTATCATGTTAAACTCTGAGGAATTCTGTCAGCTAAGGTTACAGTGTTTTAGCTCTCAGTTAGTACTGGTTAACAGAGAATGTTCCCAGATGATGCATCCTTCATTCTTAACTTTTGGGTTCACCTTCCCTTGCAAGTGATTTGTGGAAGAACAAAATTCAATTGATATTTTCATCACATATTTTGTAAAAGGTCTAAAAAGGAACATCAAGAGAGATATGCTCAAACTCGATAGTTCTTGGGTGGGTGGTCCAGGCAGTCCGCTGGGATATGAGCAATGCAACTTTCTGGCATGTTTTATCAGAGCAAGAAATTGAACTTTGAATTCTTCCATTACCAGCCAAATGAGCAAATTATTGGGGTGTTGGATCCTCTGAGTAGTTATGAAGGTCAGTCCTCATCATCTCTTCCAAAGATTCCATTCTCATTTAAATAAAAAACTGACTTTCCAAAAGTCTTTTCTGTCAAGCTCTAATTATCAGGTTTTGCTCACAGTTTAAACCATTCTTTCTGTACACTGCAATTTGAAAACAATATGTAGTATACAGCCACAAAGGCTCCTCTATAGTAATCAGTACATCACAGTAACCCTGCGCTACTGACAGGGCACTGTTAAGGGCACAGGTGCCTTAGTTGTGCATCCAAGAGGCTAAATTTCAAATTTATTTGCAAGTACCATAATTTCAGTGGTATTTGACCATTTATCTAAGGAGTAAACATGGCTTTTAAATTGTTCCCTTGCAGCAAACCTTGCTGATGTTGAGATTTGGACATATATTTTACTGAAAGAAACTGATTTTGGAAGAGGTAGATTGATTTTTAAATATTTTTTGTGTGTATGTCAAAGATTTGAAGTTTAGTAGAACTCTCATTAGTAAGGAGAGAAACAAACCAGCTACAACTTCATTCCTCAAATTAACCCAAATCTTTCTGGAAGACTGCAAATCAAGTTGACTGAAGGAGACCATCCACATTTCCCCTTTCCCAGTGATGGCATTAGCTCAGTCTGTATGACCTCTCTGCCAATTTCCTACAGGTCTTCCACTTTCTAACTTTGTTTCTTTCCTGACAGCTGCCCTATCCCCTCTCCATCTCTGTCTAGTGACTCTTCTGTTCCCTTTCATGTCCAGCCCTAGAGTTAGAAACTCTTGAGAAATAGTTTTTAGGCCTAATTTATATAAATAAAGGCCCAGCTAGTTCTAGCTATTTCACTATAGATTAGTATGATGGGGGTTTTTTCTGTGTCTTTTTAGAAGTGAATGGATACTGGTCTAGCATCACACTAGTGATCACTTACCACCAGGCTTTCTAGCTGTCTTGCGAACCTACAAAAGCCTGTTTATGCGCCTCAAGTCGGTCAGAAGTGTACTGCCTGGGCTCCTGTTTGTCAAAGAAGGCAAAGATTATTGTCAAAATCAAAATGCTTTACAAGATCAGTTACTTTCCATAGAGCATAAGGGGAAGGAGAAATGGAAGAAAATAACTGCTTTTTTCCATATATGCAGGATAAAATATTTTCGTTTTTCCTTCCTAGGTGACTTCTTTTCAGAATTTGGGCTTTTTGTGTTTACACAACTATGGTGGAATGGATTCCCTACCAGTACTTGCAGGACAGTAATAAAGAGAGCCAGGGAGCTGTGTCCCTGGGAACACCCTCATTGCCTTAATGAAGGAGAGCTGTGAAGTAAAACAGCAGGAATTTGACTTGAAGGAGGTGCCGGTTTTGAGTCTGGTCAGAAAGAAAACATTGCTGACTGCACGCAGCTCAGAGCTCAAGAGCAGTGGGGACATTAAGAGATGTGCCCGAGGAGAGATCAGCTGGTGGAGAGTGAGGGGGGGCTGCACCCACCTGCCCACAGACTTTTGCCCCTGTGGAGTGGGCTGCTGAGGCCACTGCTTGCTGGCACCAGGTGCATCCTCAAACTTCAGATTAAAGCATAAAAGGTTTTATCTTCTTGTTAAAAGAAAGAACTCTGGGGTAAAGGAAATGCTGCCTAGGATTAGAAAGGTATAGAATTTGTATTGGGTGTTCTTAATGAAATTAAACCTCCACCTATATGCTAATATATATATAAGTATGCCTATATGTACCTATAGGCTAAAAAAGAAGTCAGGTTCTTCTTCTACAGGGATATTTTATGTAGGCATCATGCTGCCCAGGTGCAAAGAGGGCTTGGTAGAGCATTGCTGAGCACTGTATATTCAGGATCTGAGTGTTTCAGAAAGTGCAAAGAGATTGAAGAGGAAATGCTTTGAGGGTTTTTTTTTCCCACTGTCTTTATATATCATTTACTATGTAAATGCCACCTTCTCTTGTGAGGAAGGGCATGCTGTGGTTTCATGCCTGACTGCATGGACACTGTACATCCAGTGGGATAGCCTGTAAAAATCCTGGTGTTGCCATTGGCTTATGGCTTGGAGCCTTTACTTGTGCAAGTGTCTTCCCTTTTCTGACCCCTCTCATTTTTTTACAGTGAACTAACTGTAAAGCAGTTTACAGTGCATATTGCCGTCTAGCACAAGCTTGCTCTCTCTTTTCAGGAGGGTCTATTATCTCTGTTTTAGGTCTTAACATCATTATTTGGCTTTTTTCAACTCTGAGCACTGAGTGGGGCGAGCTCCCCTTTGTCTACAATATATAGTGTAAAAATACCTGTATGGTAAAGTATAAAAAATACCTGTGTGGTAAAGCACTGTACACTCCTGGCTTATGCTTTATGGTGATACTGAAATATGAGTACGAATTAATCATCAGTGCAATTCACTAACATGAAATTAAGAGTCTTGTACCTTGAAGAAGAGGAGAGCAGGTATTTCTGACAACATACTATATTTGTCTATTAATGTTCTTATTTTAAGAGAGAGGAAAAAAAAATGTAGGGACATGAAGGAAAAAGTTCTAAAATAGAGTTGTCCCTGTAGTAAGTCCAGACGTTCAGCTGTTATAAATTGGCAACGCTCCACCCACTCCAACACAGCTATGCTGATCATGCCAGCTGAAGAACTGACCCTGAATATTATCAAAGTTTTCTTGGAGGTGACAGGAAAAGAAATCCTTTACAATTTCCTCTTTAAGAACTCAGGATTTCCGTTTTTATAACTGCAAACTTCTGAACAATTCAGAATGAAATGTGGAGCACAGAGACAGGGAACACCACACTGACTGTATTTGATTAGAGTAATCCTTTTTTTCCTTCTGTGTGGTTACTACAGCCAAGTAATTATTTATCATACTATCAATTGCTTGAAGCACTGTAGACTACAGGTTAAATATTCTCATGTCAGTGTGAGCTTCTGCTCCAAGTTCTCATTGAAATCTAATGACTTTCATCTTCAAAAGAAATTTTAATGAGTTCAAAGTATCTACCCTTCTGTTTTAATTGTTGTACTTCGTACACTTCACATTCTGCAGATCAAAACCACCTATTTTTCTTTTTTTTTTTCACCTGAAAATACTGTTGACAAGCTCTTTCCGGAGCTCTCTTCTTCTGTCCACTTTTTATTAGTCATATTCATGTAAGATATAAATCCAGAAATATGCAACATGTGCACATTTAAAACCCATGACAGATCTCGTACTTACCACTGAAGAAGTTAACATGTGCCAGCCACTGTTACTTTGATTAGCCTGAAATCAGGAGATGTCTCCGATGCTAGTGTCTGTAACAGTCAAATAAACCCACTAAATAAGTGGTGGTAAATGTATTTGGTACAAGTACCAAGACTTCTTCTGGACTGCATGTGGAACAAAGCACAAAAAGATGTCTTTTTGTGCCTGTATGTATAGGGAGCTACATACATATTGTCCTGTCCTTTTCTCACTTCCACATGCCTGCTGCATGTATGGCTTGGGTGCCATTCATTCAGTCCTATTGGCATCTTCACACATTCCTGTGTTTTCATAATCCCCTTTTGCTATGAGCATGCTTCTTCTGCTCATCCTCATAAATATTAATTACTGTGCTCTGGTTGAAATAAATATAGATAGACAGCTTTGCAAGTGGAAAGTTATCAGATTTTTTCTAAGAAGCTGTAGTCTTGCATTCAAAGTTCCAGTCAATATTTAGAATCTAAATGGAATATGAGTGTGACCTGTGATTGGCTGCCAGCAATTGGAGGGATTGGAGCTCTCTGAAGCACCTGGCCTTAATAGTTAAGTTTGCAGTATTCTAAACAGACAACACTTGATTTATTCTGTCCCACCAGCCCTTTAGAGATAATTATTTCCCTCTGCTTTCTTATAAAATTGTATAATATATAGCATTTTAGTATCTTACATCAAAGTGTGAAACATTGCTGTGATGGAGAGAGGGAGCCTGGTAAGTCATTGGCATTGCAAGATATGCTGGCTGGATATAGATCGAGTGATTCTTTGATCAGTTCTACAGGTCTAGATTTTTTTCCTATTGTGTTTATCTGGTTGTTCAGTAGATGATAATGCAGAGAGCTCTGCAACACTCCTCCAATAACAATGGCTAGCAGACAATTAAATAAAATGTCAGCTTCCGCTCATTGCTAAGGGTGGGCCAGATCATTTAAGTTCTCAAGTGACATGTGATAAATCAAGACTAGAACTATTGCCTTATTATGATTGATCTCTTTTTATTTTTTAAATTCAGCTCTGACCATAAAGAAGCATTGAGACCCTACATGATTCAATAGACCAAGCTTTACCCCAGTACCTAGAGAGGGACCAAACGCAAGCATCAAATCTAGGTATATTAGCAAAAAAGTTCAAAATTAATGTTCCTACGTGGTTTTTGTTACTGCATAAAACCTTCTTGGGAGTATGCAATCAAGGAGCACAGTTTAGTATGTGCTTTATCATGGGAAATGAAGAATGCAGCACAAAAACGTACTGCTTACGTTTTAAAAAGGTATGAAGTGTATCCGTTATGGGAGATTCAGCTGTATGCACGTTGCATGCAAGAACAGTTCAGACACTTGAAGCTCTTCGAAATCTGTGTGCTTAGAATAAGGATTAAATCTGCTTTCAAGATTCCTGAAGTACAGCAGTGAGATACAGATCTAGGTCTCTAGATCTGACCTGACTCTTTGAGTATTTTTTAATTATTTTTAGGAAGTAAATTACAAGCTAAGTACCTGTGCTCATCTCTTTATATGATGGTCCAACTTTAGAACTCAGTTACTAGTTATTAAGGAATTTTAAAAATTGCTCTTTTCTAGCTACTAATTTACTATCAGCCATCCAAAGACAGATTGGTAGGATATAAATGAAATGCTATAATTATACAAGGGAGGGGGTCACTGACCTCTGGATTGCAATATCTTGTCTCTTTTGTCCTGTCCTCATACCACCCAGTCTACAGGATGAAATTGCATCTTTTTCTTTGGTTGTCTCAAGAATGAGGTGGTATTGGAAACTAGTGAGGCATGGCACAATGTAGGTGTTCATAGCTTGCAATAATTTACCCATTTTCATTTTGTTTGGTTTTATTAACACCTGTGTCTCCAGGGAACACAGGGAGGAGGGGAGGAAAGGAGAGAATACTTCAGCAATAATCTAATGATCAGCACTTATGCTCCCCCCGCCAGCCCTGCTGTTATGTCAAATGTCGAGATACCTCACAGCCAAGCAATTTATAATGCAAAATGCATATATATATATATATATATATATATATATATAAAGGAAGAGGTGCAAATGGTAGCAAGCTGTATGTCATGACATACACACATACATGGAGGACAGCAAGGGAGTCATTAAAAATATGGATTTTTTTTTTTTTTTTGTAATGCAGTGGCTGTTTGTCAGCTGGTGTAATTGGCATACATCAATGGAACCACTCAGAAATATACCATCTGAGGAATTAGTTGCTTAATGGAAGTTAATCAAAATTCCTTATAGGAGAGTAGCAAAAAATTCTTGGACAGCATTTGAACACAAAGAAAAAAACACATAAGAAAATATAGGATTGCAATCTGCTGAAGTTTCACCTGGGTATTTGTTTCTAGAGTATTTCTGAGGCTATTGGTGTTCTAGACAGCAGAACAGAAAGATTTGCTGTCAAGTTAACCAAAGCATTGTGAGCTTTGAGAAATTACAGTAGGGTTTAGTTACAGACCTGATTTAAACATAACCAAAAAATTCAACAGCAAATTTTCAAAGTCAGAAACAGAGGAGGTTTCTTTAGTGTAATTTCCTTTTCTTCTTCTTTTTAATTGTTAGAAAACTTTTTCAGTACAGCATAAATGTAGCATCATATTGGCTTAATTGTCAGTATTATTGTATTTTTTATTTTATAAAATTAAATAAATCTGCACAGGGTACTGGTGGACTATCCCTATTTTGCTGTTAAGTGTGATTAATTGATCTTGTTTTTTAACAAAGCTACTTCTTTTTTTTGCTACTAAATAAATCATATGTGAATTGTCCATATTCAGGCAAATGCTGTACATTTAACAAAGCTTTTCTTAAAAATCCTATTTGGATTTCATTTCTCAATGTGATTCTCTGTGTATTGCATTCATAAGACTGACACTAATACCGATCTGAAAACCTTCTGCGAGATAAAAAAAAGGCATAAAAGAGCCCAGTTTTATAGTCTTTTTAATAGGGACTTAATATCTGCAAAATCTAACTGCAGCAATAGAATTATTGTGATTTATATGCTCTGATCCGTCAGATGAGTTCTGTGTTCACAGTATCAATGGCAGGTTTTGTTCTTTTCTTTGTTTGTTTTCCTGCGATTCATGTATGTGGGAAACTGGTGAGGAGGAGGGATTGAATGAAAGAGAGAAAAGAAAGGGTGGAGAGGGTAAAGTGCAAAAAAATACACAGATAATTCCTTACCATCACCTGTCTTGTCCTAGGAGAAATGGAAAGTAACACAATTTTTAAGATAATGGTATTTCATAAGTTTAAAGCGGAGTGAGCAAATCAAGCCTACTGTGTAGTTCTTCTTTCTGACTGTATACACATCCTCATGAATTTTTTCTCTTCGGGTACGAGAGTAGAAAAGGTAACAGTATCAAGTTTGATATTTAGCAAATCAGAAGGTGGTTGTAGTGAGCGTCTTAGTCTGCAGGTACCATTTTGTATCCTAATAAGTGCTCAAGATGTAAAATACTACATCAATAAAAGCATACTTAAAAGTATAGAGTGAAGCCTAAAATAGTGAGTTACACTCTAAGAGAAAGCTGGCTTTAAAAAATGTATGTAAATTGAAAAGTTCATATTCTCTTTTGAATGACAGGTTTTGAGGTCTTAGAACTTTAAGAACAGTCTTCAGCAAAGCATCTAAGGGTGTGCTGCACTGCAAAGCGTGATGGTCTCTGAGTTAATGTGGAATAACCCACCTCTGCAGTCAAAAGAGGGTAGTGAGATGATAGTGCATTTCTGTTATATTCACTTTGAGGAGCTTTCTCATGCCTGAGCTAATGTTTCTGAGTATGCACCTCCAGTCTAGAGTTGGCAGCTCATTTAGAGTTACCACAAGGATTTCTATACCACAGCAATACATCAGAGTAATCAACCTTATCAGATCTGTGGTTTAACCTGCCTGTGAATCATTGGTTTCACTTAGTTGAATTATTTAATAATCGGGCTTTTTAATTATAATTGAACATAACTAAGGTTTTAAACAAAACATTATTTAAAATTGAAAAGATCAAATGATTATTTTTTTTTCCCCTGAGAGTATTGCCTAGTCAAAAAAAACTCAGCTGCAATTATGTGTGGGATTAAATTCAAACTTGTGAATTTTCTCAGTTGAGTGAGGGGGAGCACGGGGAGAGAGAAAGCCAAAAGGTTGTGCAGCAGTGTAAAAAAAAACAAAAAAACAAAACCCCACAAAAAATAAACAAACAGTAAAACACTGGAAGTAAAAGCTGAAGGCATACTCAAATGGTTGCTTGGATTTGCCATGATTGTCAGTACTCTGAAGCACAGGTTTTGTGTTTTCTAAGTTACTAGTTTTGCAGCAGGCAGTGGGAGATGCAGACTGTATTGCTTACTACTCGTGCTTTAGTGATGGAGGGGCAAACTGGGGAAAATGAAAGGTGGTCAGCAGCTGTATGAATAGGCAAACTGATGTTATCTTCCTCCTCTGTCTTGATCTCAGTCTATCATCTGTCACATGCTGTTGCTATGTAAGTGTGTGACAATGAAATAAAGTCATAGGAGAGAAGCATGGCCCACTGTTCCCTAAAGAGCCAGAGCCACATGGTGTGCAGGTGGACGATATAGTTGCCCTGGCAGTGTAGGAGGGAGAGGACCGTATTAATAGATTCAAGAACTTGTATGCACTTGTGTATGTGCCCGTACTTTCTGCACGTTGAAAACTGTCTATTTTGCATTTCTTAATTCCATCTACATCTCTACAGACAGCAAAGCTGTCTTCTCTTCCTGCAAGTGAAATAACTAACACCACAGGTTGCAACTGTCTGTGGATGCTATTTTGAGAAGTATTTCATACACAGTGTTCCAGCCATCTGTGTGCTAAATCTATTTGAATAGAGGGCAGTTTAAATGCTCATCGAACTCTGCTTCTGTCCATCTACTTGACTTAATGAAAACTGCAATCTGCCTTTGGTGAGGAGCTGCACATTATAAAATGTTACACTTCTGGGTTTTGTCTTTTCCCTATTGCATATTTCTTTGGAACAAATCAAGACCCCTTATGAACGTTGATCAGAGGATCATTAGAGTTTTCAGAGGCTAAGAATTGCTGTGCAGCACTAGGAAACAAACTGAGGTTATAAATAAAAAGTCAGCAATGGTACCCCTCTGACCCAAACTGCATTTTGCCGAGTGAGGGAGCATGCTGAACAACACCTCCTTCTCTAAGGGTAAAGGTGAAATAATCCTGCACTCATCCTCTTGAGCACTTGCTGTTACATCAGAGTCCTCGGGACATGGAGAAAAGCTTAAAGCATGAAACCTCACCAGAGCTGTAAGTTCTCCTCACCTCTCTCATCTGCTGTTACTGCAATCAAACATCAGATCTAGATGTTTTATGTGGTAGTCTTTGGGAGGTACTGGCAATGAGGTTCCAAGGAAACGTAACTATTTAATTCTGTATGATAGCTTTTTTCCTTTGGTTATTTGTTAAGAATTTTTTGATGTGAGAAAAAAAGAAACGGGAGACTTTGAATTCGACAGATAGTTGCAAGAAACAAATAGGTGCCTGTTGCCCAGACTGCCACTGCTGATGGCTTGTGGTGCCTTTTTTTTTTTCATACTGTCATCACTAATACTATGACTAAGCATGCTTATATCTACATCATAACCTTTGTATAGCAGCCTGTGCCAGGACTGGAAACAGATGATGGGACCTCACAGTAATTAGTCTGGGAAATAAGGATGGGGTCTTCTTTGCATACGTTGGCAGCAACATTCAAGATGCTGTAGTTGTTCTATATCTGTTCCTTATTTCTGCCTATGCCTACCACAATCACTACTTTCCAAATCCTGACTCTTTAAGAAAGGCAGTTTTGGCGAGTACCACATGTCTGGCATGTCTGAAGTTGTAGTATGTCAGTGAAGGATAATTCTAAAGATCTAATCTGGAGATTAAAATAGCAAGAAGACTGGAAATTCTACAAAAAGGACTGGCGTGGTAGTGATCTTGGGATTCTGTTCAAGAAGGTGCTTTCTGAAGGTTTTGCTTAGAAGAGTCAATGACTGGTCTCTTGATCTGGTACATAGAGAAACTTCATCAGTCATCTGTGCATTAGACATTATACAAGCTTTTTAGTAGTGTAGTGAGATTTTTTCATCTCTGTGAGCATACCATGATTGGAGGCAGGCGGGTTTGATTCTTCAGCATTAATGGTTAATTTCCTGTGTGCTCAGAACCAAATTCTTTGCTTAAATCACTCTTTTTTTTTTCTTTTTTTTTTTCTCCCCCACCTTCTTCCTTATACAATTCACTCTACCACTTTGATCTACTCTGAAACACATAGGTTATGTCAAATACCTCACATTCACTTCACTAACTTGTGCAACCACAGCAAACATTTGCCCAAATAACCATTTAGCTTTCCAACTAGACACAGGTATGCAGTTTTGCAAGCTTGTATGCAAATTATTTAGCAGTAACTTTTCCTGTGCTTCTCTGTGGAAGTAAGAACTGCAAATTTTGCCCAAGAAAAAAGACCATCTTTTAACAGTAAAATATATTGTGCCCTTAAACAAATTTCTGCATTTGCTGTTTTACTTCCCACTATGATAGAAGTTATTAATGAACCACAAAAACTAGGAAAATTGTCACCTGATACTTTAGTTTTCTTTTCCTTGCCAGAGCCCATACCTCCATTCATCTTTGCAGCTCCTTTTCCTTCCAAGACCTTTGCTAAATGCTGTGTTGATCAGAAGCAGCATGATACGGCTCAGGCTAACACGAGTGGAATGCTAAACTAAACATAAACTTTCATCTCTGTCCACACCTGTACCTTCTGTGAATCAGCAACATGTCAGTATTTTAACCCATAATTCTTACGGTATCTTCTTGCTTATGATTAACTGCATTTCCCAGCATTATGTGTGTTCAGATAATTTGAGGCCCACTTTGTTTCTGTCAGAGAATTATATGATGAAATCTGTTCAGACTGACTTCAGCCAAGCATCTGAACTAAAAGCTCCCTTATAAGAAAGGGCAGAGAAACATCCCTTGAGTTTATCTTCACTGAGGGTACCTAACTCTAAAAGTTTACAGTTTGTTCTTTAAAGGTACACAGAGTTTGGTGCTGAAGTAGGTCAGTATCCAGCTTCTATACAAATCCAGTATAAAGGTTTAGGCTATCCTCTTTCAGGAATGGTGACTTTTTCTATATCCTCCCTGAATCTGAGTATCACACAGCTACTTGATACTCCAGTTTAAACCACAACAGAAATAATTTAGTCAAATAGAATGCGATTATCTGAATCTTGTATTTGATTAGGACTCTGGGGTTAGCAGCTGGATAAATAGACTGTGATCAGCTGGGCCAGTAGTGGCTACAGAGATTCAAACCTCTAATGTTATATCTTATCTGAATGCATTCACTTCAGCAGAAAAATATCTCATACAACATAGGGACAATCCTTCTGTTCAAAACCTGAAGGAGAAACTCAATGTATCACAACATCTGCACCAGTTTCTGGAAAAGGCTTCTTTTCTAGTATTGCTTAACCTTACCTGAACACATGAGATCTGATGCACCTTGGTATACATCCAAACCAAAATGCTAATTTCAATACGGCAGTTAATTTCTTGCAAGATTTTAGGCCTAGCGGTCACTGTTGTTACAAGGGATGTCATTAAAGCTTTGTATATAAACTACAATTTCAGTTCATCAAAGAATTAAGAAAAAATATTTTAACCTATTCTTCAGAAACTGATAGGTAACATGTTCTGAGGAGTTTAATTCGATGCTGTTTATAAATTGACTGTACCTAATCTGGATTGATTCCAAGATTGCTATTATTATGCTAAGCTGAACAACGAGAATTTGGTTTTACTGACAATTATGATGATAATGTATGTGATGCATAGATAGTTCTCTTGTATAAATTTCTGATCTGATGCACCACGAGAGGCACAGTGATGCAGATAACCTAGGTTGCCACTCATCCCACTGTAGTAGTATAGAAATAATGCGTTCTTTGATCGCTGATTGCAACAACTATGGAATATACTGATGATGAGAACCCCTTCTTAATGGACTTTGAGCGATGGTTAATTTAGCCTTTCACTTTTTTTTTTTTTAGTTCAGTGCTATGAGCTCTGTACTTCAAGTAAAAATACTATGGTAATTACTGGAGATGAGTAGAAAGTTTCACTATGCAGTCAACAAGCACCTATCCCCAGCAGGAGCAAGGTTCAGTTGTCTGCCCAGCTGATCTGCTGAATATGGTGTTTAGTCCACCATGCTCACTACTTTTTCATTTGAGGCATTCCATGCACCATAAGCTCTACTCAGAACTTATAAAAAGAATTACCTTCTGAATTCCCTTTAGAAGGTATTTAGAAGTCCTCCTTACTTTGCCCTTCCTACACAGACTACCTTGTAGTCTAGGTTGACCATTCTGTCACTGCTCTGCTTCCTTGACTATGTACTAATAATCCATCCTACCCAACTTCGGTTTTAAATAAATTGAGCAGTCTACGCTCATCATCTAATCTCTTCCTACTCAATAGTCAATGGAGAGAAAAAGAATTCCTCTCCACAGAACATTTCAGATGTTTTATTTTCAGATGGGATTCATCATTCACTGAAAAAAAAACCCAAAAATAGGAGGCTAGGTGATTTGCACAGGAAAGCCCCTCATCAATAGTACTGCTACATTCTAACTGACAGTGGAGATCATCAAAAGTAGGGGTGCAGATTTTAGTTTGGTTGGTTGGTTTCTGAAATTGATAACTGTTCTTGAAGAATAATTTCAGAGAAGCAAAACTGGTTGCCATATTTTTATTTCATAAATTCATATGGGATGTGGAGGAAATGTATCTTTACATTCCTCAAAAATGGAAAAATACAAGGGACTTGTTACTCTTTATTAACTAGCTTAAATGTTTATAAAATTCTAAGATACTTGAAATTTACATGCAGGAAAAGTTTTCTTTGATCCCTTTTTAGGTGCCTATAGTGGGCAAACCTAAATGTGAAAAATATGTAGGTGGGGCACAATCTGTTTGGATATAACACCCATGCAGTTGAAGAGATATACTATTAAATTCTAACTTTCAGAGTTATTAAAGAACTGTCCTGAGTATAAATGTCAACTAAAACTATCCTTAATGAACCAAAGTGTTCCAAGAGGGAAGAAGGAGATGAAGCCCCTGTTATACTGGTAAATGAAAACAATCACAGCAGACTCTTTGTTGGGCTTGTTAATGCATGGAAGGTGATAAAAGCGTACATACAAAATAATAAATATTTTAATTAGATTTTACCTGTGCTTGAGTATGCTATTAGGATTTTTTTTTTTAACATATGCAACAGTACAAACAGTAATCTTCTAGATAATACCTCAAATGATGAAAGTAACCAAAACTGAGACTTTTAGATTTTTAGCTGAGGTGGGGTTTTTTTCCCCACTGTGTTGGAAATGCAGTGAAAGCTATCATGAAAACCTGAAACAGACCTTAGAAGTCACAAGTCTAAAAGATGACATTCAAATTAGCCTTAGTTTTGAGTTCATCAAAAATATAAATTATTCCTCTAATACACACTGTAAATGCTTCTATATGACAAACATTTTTTTACCTATCTTTGTGGTGCTCTGCTAGACTAAAACATGTCTCCTATGTACAAAGTAATCTCCCTATTTTCCTTGCCCTTAAATAGCCCTTTATATAAACCTGCAGGTTTCTTCTCTAAAGATTCTGTGTAATAAAGCTGCATGTTTTTTCCTTTTCCTTTAGCTAGTTACCAACAAACTGTTCAAGTTTATACATGCTAACAGTTTCAAAAAGTAAAGAAACTCGGTGCTGATGGGGAAGCAACATGTGAACTTTTTTAATGTAATCTTAAATTACAAATACCAAAAATAAAAAGGAGTATCTTTTTTAAAGAACATGTATATTAACTGCAAAATTTGACTTTTTTTTTTTTTTGTCAAATTTCAGAAGCATTTTTTCTCAATTACAATGAACTGACAAGCATAGATAGTATCAAAGTCTTCTTGGGAAATTATTACTGTTTTTTGAAAATGTAGGTCATAGCTATGTAGCAAATTGAAAGAATACTCCCAAACATAGGCTTATCATAAAAATCCATTTATTTCCTGATTCTATTTGAATACATAAATCTACACAAATCCAAACGGATTTAATAATTTCTTCTGAGGGAGATTTAACAAACAATTATGTTTTCAATCCATGCAGAGTCAAGAGAAGATACTTGAAATGTTTACTCCAATATGGTGTTTGATGTTTTCATGACTGAAGAAAATCCTGAAGAGACAAACTAAACATAGTTTGTCTCTTCGTAAACATCAAACATCAGTCCATGCCACTCCTTCTCAGGGCCTAGCGCTGATAACTGTTTCATAATGTTCAATATATTTTTATTCAGGTTTTTTCCTAAATTTTTTATATTTCATTTTCTTTTCATTCACCAGAAGTGAATTCAAAGATGAAGAAATTTCCTCATATTCTTTAGCATCTTTGCTGGATTTGGAGAGGAAACTTCTAAATATGACAGAGTGAATCAATGAGATGGCCAGGGTCTCTGTAAGAAGAGTGAATACACACATGCTCAAGGCTTCAATGTGTGAAGTTCCTTATCTTCTGTAGTTTTAGGAACTTATCTGGCTGATTTACCTCCTTGGATTTTAAAAGCTGAATATGTTTGAGATGCCCTCAGTCAGCAAGAAAGTTTGGGCATTGAAAAGATGGAAAAAAATATTTCTGTGAGCTGAATAGTGTTTAAAGAACAACCACATCTCTTCCAACTGCTGTCAAGATTGGCCTTTAAACAGCAGAATTTAGTTTTTAGGCAGGCCTCTTTTAAGGACAAAGTCACCAAAAATTTATAACAAAATAATCTGTAGATAATATTAACAAAAAATAAAACTAACCTAAGTTGCCACTCATCCCTCTGCTGAGCTGCTAAGTAAGGACAAACAAATAATTTCCTGGTATCAGGTTTGTTCTCATTGCAATATTTTTTTTAATTGTGTTCAGTAGAAGCTTTCCAGTGAAGGAAAATAAATGATAAAAAAGGATTATGGTCAACTTTGGAAGTCTCTTTGCAGAAAAGTGATTTTTGGCAGATTAAACCTTGTAAATTTTGACACCATGTAATGACAAACCTTCTCATGGAAACATCTCTTTGTAGGCATAATGGCAGGATTTCAATATTAGCATGTTATAATTAAATGGTGATCTTTACCCTGAGCAACACGATGCATACCCGACGCACCTGAGTTAGGAGGGTTATTTGCCTAAGTAGCACATACATAGGTGTGCCAGTTACACAGAAAACTGTCAAGTGTATAGAAAGCTTTGAGGCAAAAGCTCCCAAATTTAGCTTCCCAATACTGTGCACCAGACTTCCTCCTGGAGGTGGAGGCTTTGTGGCAAGATGCAATAAATACGAACAGGCTCTAGTTACCAGAACAAATTTTCGGTCTCATCCAGTATAACTGATACTACTGGAACCAGATTTTGAAATGAACTAGCAAAGATCTCTGCAAGAGATCTTTTCAACTGAGACGCTGCAACCTGATCTTTCAAGAGCTCAGTGGCCAGTGCCATGAAATCCACCCTGGTGGGCATTGACCCAATGCGATGGCACAAAGCTTTTCATCAACCTATTTACATACAAGTGATAGCTAACTCTGCCAGCTGTACTGCCTACTTGCGTGCCCCAGCTCTGTTTTAGCATGCTAAGTTCCTTACGGCATCATTCTTTCTCAAAGCAAAACATTTTCTATTCCTCACTTCACGCTGATGTTGCTCGATGTAGCCTCTGATCTGCTTAAATAGCCCAGTGCAGCCATGACTAACAAACCATTTGTATTCACAGCACCAGCTTCAGGGGAAAGGCACATGGTGGCTATCAAGGGATTTGAACACAGAACAAAACACAAACACTCAACCTGCTTTAAATAAATAATCTTTCTTGCTTTAAAGAAGTTTGAAGAGCCGAGCCTATTCTGAAAGGCCCATCTCCGACATGCTGAATTGTTTCTTTCAGTATAAGCAACAAGCTCCTTCCTAGCAGCTAGGGTAATCAATAAACTGGATCCAGGTTACTTAAAGTGCTGACTTAAGTGGGTCAGAGACAGAGAGCCAGCAGTGGGTTTAGTTCCACAGCATTCATAGCTTGCCTGTGTATTTTGTATTTATAAACAGGGATGAGATTTGCAATTTTTAGTGATACTTTGAATTCTGTTTTTCCATCTGAATATTCGACTTGCTATCTGTCTAAATAAATCTATAACTCTGGGCATATTTTGGCTTGTTTTTCAGGTTAGTCATATGTAAACAAGGACATTAACACCTGTTCAGCTTTCCTTGTTCACCTGCATAATACTATTGAAATCATATGTGTGTAGAAAGAAGTGGATTTTGGCCTCTTCTTTACACTGTTTTAGTCACTGAGTAAAGGATCCCTCTTTAAGCCCATTGACCTCCCATGTGTTACTATTGCCAGAGTCTAACGATAGATCCAGCTTCCTGGCTGTGCATACCAATACCAAAACCTCCTGTTACAGCCAATGGAAAGTTAAGGAGAGCCTTTTTTTTTTTTTTTTTTTTTTTTTAATGAGAAAATTGTTAGTTTTCTGAATTGAAATTATTACTGATATAAGTGAAAAAATGGGGTTTGTGACTTCATATGCAATTTGTTAGAACTCTGGTAACATGTATGCAACAAACTGCTTTTTGCTTCTTTAATGTTCTGTTAGGCTGTAATTTTTAAGTCATGGAACTCACCCAAGAAAAACTCGTTGATAGAATATTAGATTAATAAATTTTAGATAGATAAAAACGCAAGTACTGTACTTAACTTCACACATAAGCATTGCCAACAAAGTAGCCTGTAGAGACCGAGCCTGAAATGTATATGGAAGTTCTTCACGTCAGCTGGGTGTTGAAGGTTGTGTTTTATGAGTACAGTATATTAATTGATAGATATGAGGTAGCAATCAAAATGTAAATAGAACTTGGTTTACATTAGTGCCTAAGTTTGCTGTATAGATATATTATATATGCTTTTAGGAAGCTGGACTCAATTTCAAAGCATATCTTTAATTCATGAATTGTTAAAATGAATTCCATTTGTGGCTTAAAAAATATTGTGATTAAAAAATTATGCTTTTTCTGCCCTGAATCAACTTCATAATTTCACATTATTCCTGTATTGAAATCTGAACCAGAAAGGAACCCTCTTGTTTGTTCCAAAAGCATTGCTACCTTTTTTAATATTGTAAAATAATGTTCAATTGACCAGTTACTTTTCACTGACAGCTGCACCTTTAGTAGCTTCTGATAAACCCAACTTAGGTTAAAGGCAATATTTCATTATTGTTATTGGTATATGCTTCACATATTTAAAGGACAGTATTCTGAGGCACGTGTTATAACGTACTGTTTCTAGTTATGCATGTATGGCTTGTGTATGATAGCTATACAGTAGGATAGAACTTCAAAGCTGCTCTGCCTTCCACTAACAGTGAGTAGAGGAAATGGCACATATATCAATAGAATGATTTTTACCTTTATCCTTCTGTTCAGCTGTCCTAGAGGTCTCATTCTTTTGGGTGTACAAAATGAAGTAATTTGCAGAATCCTTGATAAATTTTCTCCTCCCCAGATGACCTAATAACACCAGTGCCTGTTGTATGTGATAGAGAAGGGTAACAATGTGCTCATTCTCACAGCGATGATAGTTTAACATGAGCAGTCTCCACACAGAGAAGAGTGAGTGAGTGGCCAGTTCTCATCTCTGATGGAAGGTTCCCCAGGGGATAGCTTTTATGTGATGACCTACAAACCTCCAATTCAGGAGGCAGTTAGGTGACTGTCTGGATTATGCCCCTATATTCTAGGACAGCAATCAGTTAATAAGCCATCTACTAACATGTGAGAGATACACACCTTTTCCCCTCATTTGCAGCCTCTAGTATGTGTGTTATTCTAAAACAAATATTTACACTCAAATCAATGCATGAGCCTTAAATACATTACTGGAGTATTTACCACAGGCTGGTATCTTTTGTTTTCTGGAACCTAACTGGCTGCTGCCAAAATAATTTTAAAATGCTAAATTTATCTCAAAAGCCATGTGGGAAAACAAAATGCTTAATTATTTTGTAGCTAGTCATACTGTTACTAATGGCTACATTTAGTGATGGAGACTATAAACTGTAAATCATACCAGTGTTTCCCATGGCAGAGCAAGCTGCAATGGTGATCTGACAGTGCCCTTTAACCTCTCTAAGGAAGGCATAGTGGGAAGTATGTGAGGACATTATGCTTGATTAGTCTCTCCCTAGTTTGCCTGGGTGGGAAGATAATTGAAAACACAATGGACTCTGGAAATTGAAGGTTCCGAAATGCTCTTTGCAAACACATGCAATTTTAAATCTATAATGTCTCATCTGTATCGGCAGTGGACGTTGTCTTCATTACATAAATACAATTCTTCTGCTAATACAGTGCAAATAGGGGTTAGGCAGCATCTGCAGCTATTGTAATCCACACTTCAAACAGCAGTCTCCGTTTTATATTCTTAAATTCTGAGAATTAAATAGGAGCTTGGAACAGAAGAACTGATTGTCTGGTTGATTTTATGTTCTTTGATTTATAGAATTCAATAAATAAAGTAGTTGAATTTTGTCCGCTATGTGATCTTTTAAAATAACAGTATAGCTTATACTTGAGGAGAATTTGGTATTGGGGAAAGAAGGAATTTGGTTTAGCTATTTTAACACACTGCATCTACAAGCTAGTACCAAGACTATTATTCTGGATGTTTTCTGGTCTGTTGAGTCCTAATGTATCTAATCTCCAACAGATAGTGCTGCCCAGGGTTCCTGTAAAACAATCATCTGCAAACATATTTATTAACCTTTTTTTATTTAGTTTTCTACAAAGTGCAGGCCACCCTGCTGAACAGTCTACAGCATTTATTTACAATGCTGACTCCTATTAAATATCATTAGGTACATAATAATTACAATAATTATGTGCATTGCTTAGGCTACCCTGCTAAATAACAACCACTTTTATTCAGAAGTCATAATTGCAGCAGCTAGACTTAAAATGAAATCTAATTAGATTTCAGTTCACCCCCTTCACACATAATCTATATCCACTGTATAGCTATGAAATCTGTCCAGCAAAGATTAATTCATTTAGCCTGAAAAAAAGTATTATCTCTATGGTCTGTCAGGTAAAAGTTATAAAACAGTGGACGTTTTGTACAAATAAACAGAATTGTTGCAGTAGAACTTCAGGGGTTTTGTATGGCTTCTTGAAGAAGGCATAATGCCTTTTCACAGAGCTATTTCAGTGGTAAAACACACTGGGGTTTTGCAGCCATAGCTGCATTAATGATCATCATAATTCTGTAACTTGATAGTGGGATATAACCTTAAAATTGTTACAAGTTTCCTGCCTTTTGCAGATTTTAATCTGATTTTACTGTGAAGTTATACTCTTCCTTGTGTAAAATTCAGAAAGTCTGCAATCTTTTGAGCAAGGAAAGGTGGGAACACTGACTTACAAGGTGAAAGAAGTATAGAAGTGAAGTAATTTCTAAAACTACATGATGATGCATTTACTAAACCTATTTTCTTCCAAAGGACAGAGCCAAGAATTAGCTGATACCTTCTCAACATCAACCATTTTCCCTGGCACATGACCCCATCTTTGGGGGGGGTATGTTTCTGCACATACATCTTTTTTTGCAGGGCAGTAGCTGGCACTGGCCTTATTCAACTTATGACCATTGAGCATTTTATTGTATAAGAAGTCTCATTAAATGATTGCATTAGAAGTTTCAAAACCTTGGATGAACCCAGGAGGTCAAAGTTGGTGGAGTGGCCAAGGAATAAACGTAAGGAACAGGTTCGGTTCTGAACATCTAACAGGTTAGGAGTGGCACAGATCAGGATGTTTTTTTCCACCAAGGGTTTTGGAGAAGGGAGCAGGTTCTTTAAAAAGAGCCGTAAGTGAACTTGAGTACCCATAACAAATAGTTCAGTGGCAGCTTTTTGCCAGATAGTCTAAATGTAACTGGAAACAGTGTAGTAAAACCTGTACTTGTGTATTTGAAAACTGGAGACTCTACTGCTTGGTAGAAGTTATGCTGAACGGGGCATTAAGGAGATGGTCGAATGTGGGAAGGGGGGTAGATGTATTCATATCAGTCCTGAACATGTTTCCAGTCTGAAATCTATTTAGGGTGTTCCGCTAGGGCAAGAGGCTGGCCTATGGCAACCTCAGTCTCTCTTGGGGTTCTTCAATCCCCACTTCTTATTCCAGTCCCACTCCAAAGCAACCTGACACTTCCAAGACACTAAGCTGATTTCACACAGCCATGTCCAATCCCAAGCCACTTCTTCCTCTTTCCACAAAGCCCCAGTGCTCCTTTCAGCTCACTCTACCTTTCTGCCATGGATTTCCACTGACTTCGTATAACTAAGTTTGAGGTTTTGATCTTGAAAACCTCTCTTCGGAGACTGCCTGAATATAACAGCTTCCGTGTTCTGCAGGTGCTGTGGTGACCTTTTGCAAGTGCCAGCATTTTGACTGGCCATCTTTGATTGCCGTTTGCACTGTTTGTAGGAGCGTAAGAGTTTCTAGATACTGTGATTCTGTTTGCACTGTTTTGTGCCTTGTCTATCATGTTCAGGTAGCTCCTGCTCAGTAGAGGGAAGCTGTACTTTTCCACTGCTGTATGCAAAACTACTTTAGGCCCATGGTTTCCTTAGTTGCCTGACACAGTGTTGACCTCTGTGTCATTACAGTTAGACTGCTACTAATTTAATTCTAGCTTGTAACCATTAATTCTAGGCTGTGATGTCTACACTGCCCTTATCTGGGGGCAATAACCTATCCTTCCTTTCCCTTTCAGAGAGATACCAAAAAGGTTGCAGTTGATCAGTCTGTGGGCAGTGTCGAGTACATTCCCTGCTGGGAAGTTATTTCAGTCTCTGTTTTCACTATAACTACTGTCATCTACAGTAATGATATCAGATCTGACTTAAAACTACATTGTTTAATTCCTGATAGGAATCCTACTGTAGTGACAACAAGGTTAGTATGGCTGAGCTAAAAGAAAATTACTTTATTTCTGCAGCTACAATGGAGACAAAGGGCCATATGAGCACATACAAACACATACATGTATACACACATGTATATGTTCACAGAGAGTCTGCCTTCTAAAGTGTTCAGATAGAATTTTAGAACCTTTCTCCCTGGAATATCACTGTAACATCAACCCTTCATGTAAGATTTCTATTTCTGTGCTTCATCCTGATTGGCCAATTCTCTCATCCCTTAGTGATTCTGAGCATGCATACCTATTTAATGCATGTGTATATCCACAGGCGTTTAATTTGTCTCTGTTGTACTGATTGAGACGTATTCATCCAGAAAAAGATGGGTGACAGATATTGACAGGCACAGGATATTAGGAAGGGTGCAAAAGTAAATCTGCTTCAGGAGTTTTGGAATAGTTAACCAATGGACTTCAAATTCCTTGAAAGTTCAGCTTATTACTCTGCAGGGCAATGCTGTGCACTCCTACCTTTGTTCTTGTGGCACCAGCAATACCTTCTTTTTTCCTCTCAGCTGATGAATTGGAAGATGATGAATGCATCTGAAGTTATCTGAAAAGGTTATATGGACTGTGAGAGAAATTAATATTGTAGGCTGACACGGTAAAATTCTTGTGATAGCTGCAACCGTCATATTTACCCATCCATATCTAAATAAGGTGAATGTTTGGCTTTCAAGACCACTTGAAAATCTCTGACATTTATGGATCTTTGAAATATGTTGTTCTGAATCCTTAGTTATTTTATCATGGACCATGATGTTCTGACTATGGCTACACAACTGGAACAGGTTACCCAGACATGTTGTGGAATCTGTGCAAGTTTTCAAGCGTCAACTATAGAAAGACATGGCTGTTCTGGTGCTAACAGCAGTCCTTGCCTGAGTGGAAGGTTGGACTAACTGACCCCCAGGGTTTCTTCTCAACTAACACTCCTATGACTCTGTGATTGTTTGGAAAATTATGTTAATTGTTTTGCATAAAAAGCTTCAAATCTGAATACAATTGTTTTGGCGTTCATCTTGAGTTCTATGAGATAAATTAGGTAGAAACAGAATATTGAAAGAGGTCTGAATTTTGGCCATGAAGTGTCGGAATGAGTTTCTGAATGGTAAGAATTTAGGTTAAGTAATTAGTGCAGATTTTTCTAAGTTGGCTTTCAACCTCAGTGCTGGCCTTTCTTGGCTGTATTTTGAGGTTATTTATTGGTTTGGGAATTCCCAGTCAAGAAAGGATCAGGACTATATTGACTTTAAAAGTAAAGAGGGATATTCTTGACACAAGGGAAATGATTTAGATAGAAATACACTTGGAACAAGCAATATCCTGTTGTATGATCATTCTTTGTTTACATTCAAATGAATATACGTGTCAGTAGGGAAAGTGATTATCATATATACATTATTATGCAATATTGAATACACAGATAAGAACCAATTCTGAATTTCTAATAAACAATTAGGGATTGTAATGAGTTGCTAATAATAAATTTCACCAAAGTTGTTACTGAACCCTAGTGGGAATAGTATATAGTAACTGATTTAGGAAAGTCTGAATGGATGAAAAGGAAGAGGATTGCTGTCTACTTTAGTGGGTTTATTTGTTTCAGTGTCATTCATGATTTGAAAATGTATGGTCTCATAGAAAAATGAGCAGTGTTACTGCAGACGAATCTTGTGATAGGTGACTTTTATAAACAGAACCAAGCAGCTAATCAAGCACCTGGTTAGAATATGCAGCCAAAATAAATATATTATCAAGATTAGAAACTTACATGGTGTCCATAAATAATAATAGTGATGCAAATAATAAAGATGCAAATTAGGTAAAGCTTTTCTGTTTTTAATAGAAACATTCATAGTTTGAGACAGCTTGAATTCTTTTGTTAAATATTAAGAAATCACGGGCAGGGCAAGGAAGCAATAGGATTTTAGGTGTGGTTTGTTGCTGTTGTTTGGAGAGAAAGTGAAAATAATTACTGAAAGCTATGTAAAGATAGGTAACAAAGGCATTGTATACAGAAATAAAACCAAAGAAAGGATAGATTTCTGTTGATGAGTATAAACTGGGAACTGTAAGAACAGTTTGAAGTTTTTATTTTTAAAATGCCAAGAACAAAAGAACCTCAGTGTGTAGTTTTACTGTGCTATCTGGATATAATAAAATTAGGTATAATTATAAAAAAATGGTACAAATGTTCAGTAAACTTCTGTCTTTGGGAAAAGCTCCTCCATGCTTTTGTATCATATGATTCTTATCATAAATTATTGTTACTATAGTTTACCTGAAAGAAATCTAGAGGATTATTTTATGTATCCACATTGGTAAAGGAATCTTCAATCTAGAAATAAATAAAAATTAAGTTCAGTAACTGGAATCTGCAATTAGACAAGCTCAGGTGATACAAAATGCAGGTTTCCAAAAGGGAGACAATGAGAACTGATTACAGGGGCTGTTTAACACTGAAAACACTGAAAGCAGAATGTGAATATTTTAAAATGTCCAAGTTCAACCCAAGCTAAGGGCATTCTCATACAGCACCTGGCCTATGTTGTGCAGGTGATCGCAAAGTTTCATGAAGACTGCAAGTTTAAGACTATGCATTTGTGCTCAAAAAGAGAAGGGATATGAAAGCAAAGACTTGTTCTGTAGAGAGTCATGCCTGCAGGACAGATTTTCAAAGTGCCTGGGTACTGTTTTCACCAGGGTAATTTGCCATTACCTTTACTAGAGGGAAGGGACAGTCTTTGTGAAGGCCCAGTGATTTCAGTATAAGCCTATGCAGACTCAGGGAGGCACCTGGAAGTATCTCGGAACAGTGCCTGCATCTGCAGATGCCAGCGCCCCTCAGTCAGCACTCCTACAGAGGGATTTTAAAGCCTTTGTATGGTCAAAGCCATACACTCACACAAACCTGAGCTGGTTTTATTCTTTTATTTGCTGTTGCGGGGGGATTCTGAGTGTGGATACCCTCCTCTTTCAACTCCCCCTTATTTTCAAGATCCCTTGACAATTTGATCTCTTATTTTTTTGAATCAGAGGGTTTCTCCATAGGGTTTAAGACTCGTAGGTGATTGCAGTGAACAGAATGAACCTGATCTAGCTGGTGTGGCTACAATCAGAATGAGAGGCTGCCGATTCAGCAGGAAACAGTTACAAAAACACTTCTGAGGGAAACCACAGCATTAGGCAATGCTGTCAAAAACAAGAAAAGGGAAGGATGGAAACAATGTCTTAAAAATAAAGTGCCTGAGACTAGTCTTGCTTGAAACTGGAGTAAGTCAGGCTGCTGAAATGAGCAGTGATGAGAGTGTAAATAAGGTCAGAATTGGGTCCAACATCTGACTTGTAAGGTGTTGGTGAGACCCGTGAGAGAGACAGTTTTCTCGCCTTTCACAACCAGGAATGGTGGGGGTGTTTGTGACTACGTTCAGTGATAATTCTTAATAGAAAAAGTGTCTGGGTAAATCCCTGCTATACATTGCTGTGTGCAGAAAGCATGCTTCTTCCTGGTGTTCAGCCACATTCTGGTAGCTTTATTTGTTAAATATTATGCTGCTTAGCTTAAGTAAGCAGCAACAGAACATGGCACTTTCTGGAGCGGAGTCCTGCACAAGCAGTCCCATGTGCTTCCACTGACAAATGTTGAAAAGGGAAGAAGTTGCAAGACTGAATATGTTTTTGTGCTTTTTGATATGCTGTTTCTGTTATGAAACTCTGACCATGATTGGTATATATCAAAATAAGACAATTTTAATCAAGGAAAGTTGGAGCAAACTATCTCAGGAATGCAAAATGTCATTAACAGGATGTGAATAAATACATGATAAGCCTGGGAGCTCGGAGGGGCAGGGTTCTCTCTTTCATCTTGTTTCTATGTCATTGTCTAAATAAAGGAGTTGGGACTTAAGTTTTAAAGTGGGAATGTTTTTACATAAGTATGTTAAGAGTAGAAACCCAGTGGGAATGTTTTTAGAAATCTACTAAACTCTCCTAAGAACGTTTTTGTTGCGATCATTTGTTAAATCAACCTAAGGTTGTGTAGTTCACTTGCTTATAGAGGTAACATAAATACTGGAACAGGCCCTGTCACAAGGACCTTTATCTTGATTTTAGTGGCAGTAGAATCAGCTTGGAGTGAACAACTTGTTGTCCTGTATGTCGCATTGCCCCGAGGGTGCATCAATCCAGGGAAGTTATTTTGAATATATCTGAAAATTATTGAATTATTCACTGAATTATATGCTCTTTCCATGGAGTGGATAGTGAAAAGGCAGAATACTTATCCCTATATTTTTGTATTAATTGAATATGTAGCTTGATGGCTTACATAAGTCTTTTTCCACAAATATGGTTAAAACAGTTCTGTTAAATATTAAAAAGGCAGAGGCAAGGCATGAGTCAAACTGGGTTAAAAAGTAGAATATCATTACTACACCATACTCCATTATCTACAAATTACTGAAGTACATTCAAAGAGGGAATATGATCTTGGTTTTTAGATACCGGTCCCTGACATCTGGCTCCAATGTATTTCACATCAGTGAAGTACATATCTTGCTCACAATATTCATAAGACCTTTGATGAGATATTTTTCCTTCAGCAGAATAATTGTGAAAGAATACTCTGGTCACTAGATAAATACTGGGGTTGTGATTTGTCAAAATAAAATGCTACCAAACAAAGTAAAAGTCTTAGCTTCTTTAATTTTCTGTTCACCTCTGTATACGTTAAAGCAAAAATAGCAATTTGCATGGAAATTTAGTACTTGCTCAGATAGTTATAAGGTACAGTGCACTTAATGAAAAATGTGGGGAAAAAAAGCATATTAATTTTTATGCCTGCACTGTGACGATTCTGTTCCTCCTCATATTATTAATTAAAAGAGGCCTAATATTTTTACTACTTTTCTTTAGTGTGGTGAGATCATAGATGGGGAGTGATGCCTACAGGAACACAGTCATTCTGCAAAACCCTCTGTTTTTGCAAATGTAGGTACATCAAACCTTATGTGCCTAAGCTTACAAACATTTTCTGAAGTTGATATAAATCACCCCACAACAGACATTCTGAGATATATGTCCCTCACTTAAAACCCTTGGTGATCCACAAACCACACATGCTTTAGAAGTGAACAAATATAGCAGTTGGGAAATTGGATGCTTTTTTCTCTTTTAAAGGTATGTAACTGATCACTATCATTGTTTCCCACAACAGTGACTCAGAGGAGATGAAATATATCCACCTTCTTTCCTCTCTTATACACACAGAGTGTATCAGGCCTCCAGATACCACAATATTTACAAGCTCATGCTCTTGTTAAGTGGACCATGCTGCCACATAGTGGAAGTCTGATACATTCTGTCTTTACCCATTTTATTAAGTTGCACAAATATAAAGATGAAATAATGGGGCTTGTTCATTTATGTAATAATTAACGGCACATTTACACTCCTAGCATATCACTGTTGATGTTTACTATTTGATCAAGTATGATGGATGCCTTGTGGTTGCAGATTCAGATTAGCATAATTTCATCACCAAGGGACCCATGAAAAGGTTCAATTATAGAGCAATCTCATTAATACCAGAGCTTGTTAAACTAATAGAAATAGACATCCCAACAGCTCTGATATGTATACATGTGCTTCGAATATAATTAATGGAAAAGTAACCTATACCTGAAACAAGCCTGAATGATGTGATTACATGATGTACCAGACTGGCTGAGACAAACAGTGTTACAATATAGAGGATGTTTTGTTAGATCTACTCAGAGAAAAAATGTCAGCAAAAATATAGGCAACCTTTCTTCCAAAATGTTAACAAAAGATTTATCCTTTGTCTTTAAATGATACACAGTACCTATTTATTTTTGCCTTTTGATGAAAAACTATTTAACTCATGCTGTCCTTTGATAGGGTAGCGTGAGAAACAGCACACACAGCCCCCTTATTGTTAGCTTCTTGATTTTTAAGCAGCCATTTTTATATAACTTGAAATGGGAGAATTTACCTCCAAACGAGAACTGTCGTAAGGAAGTTTGTAGAAGTCCGACTTATTGTAGCTGTGAATGTGGGTGGGCAGCCAGCGCTTTCTTCAGAGTAGCACAATTCAAATTTTCCAGAAAGGTATATAGAAAACTACTGCAGCTGGCACCTGTCATTCATGCGTGACAGGAAGGAGTTTGAAGTCCAAGCAACAATCTAGCTCTTGTAGATTTTCTAGTGACAGACAAACCCTTTCCCTCAGTTTTTTTTATCAGTTAAATGCAATCATGCTGAAGCTGTGTGGGGAGACTTTTCCCCAAAATAATTTTTCTTTGTCAAGACAATTAGAGTTCTTACAATATTTTTCATGAGAAAAGGAATAGTTTGTATAGTACTTGCCACACTACCATTTACTTACAAATACACCTCATTTACACTCTGTGGTATACCACCGTATCAGACCAATGATGATGTGGAGACATTCTACTTTGAATGGTTCAATGCCTTGAACACCTTCTGTTGACAGTTGAGAACTTATCCCTAGCCTCTTCCTCTCATTTGAATGGAGGACCTATTCTAAACATTCAATATAAAACATTCCTTTGACCAATCATAGTATTTTATAAAAGATGCCTGCCCTCTTAGGATTGTCCACTGACAGCTGAATGGCCAGTCTTATGAGCTCTGGACTCTCCACTGCTTTAGTCTGTATGGAGCAGACTACTAACTGTATGGAAAGAGAGGTCCAACACTTGTATGACACTCAGATTTGAGGATATGCTGTAGGAAAGGGTACTAAAATCATTTGGGACAGGCTGGATGTAAGTTACTGTCTTTTTCCTAGTATCACACTAGAAAATACAGATCCTTCATCCCCTAATCACTCAGAAATATGGTAACAATGAAGGACATTTGGAACCAGCTTTATAGTTATCTCTTGCTCCCATGACAGGGATGTCCATCCGTTTGATATCCAAATGACCAAGCTTTAATCTGAGAAATGGTGAACTTCTAACTGGCTAAGATCTTGTGTATTCAGGGAAGGCTTGCTCAGAATTCACTAAAGTGTAAATTTGTTAGTTCCATCCAAAGAAGCCCCGTGAGCCCATTCTTATTTGACTTAGTTTATACTGCTTAGAAAGGAGTTTCAAAAAAAACCATGAAAAGCCACTCTCAAGCAAGAATAAGAGTGTCAACACAGTCATGCATCTAAGAAAACTTTCTCTTTCAGGCAAAATCTTGTGACACAAGAACTTTGGCTCTCAATAGAGGAAAAAGTTCCAGGTTTTGACACAGTTCTTCCCATTATTTCTCTAATCCAAATGGCTTTAGTTCAGCTTTGCTAGAAAGCCAAAACTGATTTCTGCTCAAGAGAACCATGACTAAATGTCATTTAGTTTGAACCTGTGTGAAAAGTAGCGTTGGATGGTCATCATAATCACCAGGCTGTGAGCTCTGAGCTCTGTTACTGCTCTTCATGTGCCTTGTGTAAAAAATTGGTTTATTTTCCCTGTCTTCTAGCGATGTTGATTCAGGTCCTTATGCTGAAGCAATTGCTTATGATATATAGGCACTATTAAAAAGAAAAACTCAACAAACCAAAAAAAAAAGACCCAGTGTAAATCTAGTTATAATCACTCTTTAGCACTAAGAATAGTTCTCTGTGTCCTAGACTGTACTAGGACTGACTCTTTTCAATGGAATTTTTTTTCTTCACTGACTTCACCAACCAAAATTAGCTTTGGATCATGCACACTGTATGGTATCTGGTGTCCTGCAATCAAGCTCTTAATCAGTTAGTGCTTTTAAGAGTCTTGCATGTCTGCAGAACGCTGTAGAAATGGTAAAATGTAGCACAGTATGGAAATAAGTATTGTAAGCACGGACAGCATCTGAGGCAAGAACTTTTTGGCAACCATAGCTAGCTCCAGTAAAATGGGTCCTGTTCAGAATACAATAACTCTCTAACAATTCATTGTTGAATCCCTCATTTCCTTTGTAGACCTAATTTTTGCTTAAATTAATTTTTTATGCTGATGTGTATATGCTCTGATTCCATCACATGATCTTATTAAATCTACAATGCTGCATTTTTTATCACTTCTGCTAGTCGATTTTTCTGCAATTTTAAGCAAAATAACACAATTCCAAAAATACTTGAAAGCTGATGAATGACTCATACTGTAGTTCATTGAACACCATAAAATATTCGGTGACTCAGAGTCCTAGCACAAACCAAAGGTCCAAAAAAGATTCTATTGTTCACAATAAAGAGGTACAAAATCTGAAGACTCCTAAATCAGGCAGTAGAAGCTATTCCTGCTTTTGCAGTTGTCACTTGTCAAAATTCCAACTAATCCCTGTGTGGATTTTTAAAACAGTGTAATGGAACCTAATAATTTTATAATGAGAAACTGTGTGTTTGCTAGATTAATTTCAATTTGTAATGTTGATTAGTCTCATGCAAGAGTGTAATGATCTGGAGTGGAGCAATATATGACACTGGAACACTGGAAACAGTTTTCAAAGCATAAAGCAGCTGTTACATAGTTCTTCTACTTAGAATTACAATAGCAGTGTAGCTCACTTTCTGAATGATTCAGCTTTTATGTTTTGAACACCAAAAGCTTTTAGTCTCTAGGGCAAACTGATCCCTGCATAGTCCAATGATCATGTCTCTGGTTGAGTGGATTAAGTAGGAAATTACTTGGAATACCCTGATCAAGAACTGAGAATATTTGAAGAACGCAGTTTGCTCATGCTTATTTCCCATCTGAAAATGTTGTTTCTATGGATTATGCACACTAATATCAGTTACATGAATGGGTATATTTATTAAATTTAATTATTTCTGATATTTTAATATAATATCACTTTGCACTAGCATATATCTATTGATGTGACTGGTCCAACACCCATGTAATGATGCCATAAAGGAAAGAAGAACCAGTCTGGCATCTTCAAAAATTGTATATTTATTTTGAACACAATGGCATTTTGAGGTGTGACCATACACACAGCTTTGCTGGATTTCCTTTCTTAAATAACATTAACACAGTGCTTAGTAAGTCCAGAGACAATTCAGCTGGTGTTTAGGTGGTGATAATGTTTGGTTTAGGCTGAGATTTTGATAATGAAACAGAAAGGATATTGAGAACCATGTGGCTGTTTGTTCTACCTTGGAAGGTACCTTTGGAGAAGAACAGGTGCATCAAAGTACCTTTTTAAGAGGACTGAGCAAAACTGGGATTTGAGGATTTCATCAGAGGACTGAGTTTCTGTTTAAATGTAGTCTCTGGAGCAGGTAGAAGATGGTAGATATGAGACTAAGTAGGTATCACAGGCAAACAGTAGAACTATAATACTGTATTACTGCACCCAGTAGAGTTAGAAACATCAGTCTAACAGAGCAGGCATATTTCTTATGTGTAGATTTTTAAAATAAAAAATCAGCAGCCTTATGCAGATGACTTAAATGAATCCATAAGCATTGATACATTCCCTGCCAAGGTGCAATATCATTGATCACAACTGGGGCTCGTTGTTATTAAGGTTTCAACAATATTTGTATTAACAAGTCACCTTTGTATTGTAAAAAGGCAGAGGGTTGATAGGCATTAAGAAAACAGCTGCATCATAGTGAGCAGCCAAGAGCACAATGGGTGTCAATAGGAGGTAAAACTACTCCCGCTGAGACAAGTGAAGAAGAAAAATGAAACAGGAGGATTTGTTCCAGCAGCCCTGTCTAATTGTTTATTCCCTTCTCATTCCATCCTAGTCACTTAAGAGCTACAGCTTCTGTCACATAAAAGTAAAAAAAAAAAAAAAAAAACAAAAAAAACCCAAAAACAAACCAACAAATCTTGGGCTGCTTGGGGTTTCTTTCACGGTAAATGAGTGGAATTTTGGTGCTGGGAAGCTGTGGGCAGGGTGATGGCATGTTACCTTTTCCTGATCAGCTACAAGGCATTTACTTCAGATAAGTGCTGTGTGAGTGTGTGACCTCATAAGTGTTCCCAACCAACACTAATAGTCTACTTTAGATAGGAGATTAGGTTCCACTAAGGGTGTCACAACATGAAATAAGGTGCGACATATTAACTGGGAGAGAGAGAGCAGGAGGTGGGAAAGAACTGGGGCGGGGGGGGGGGGGGGGGGGGGGGGGACACGGGACACGACACTTAGGATGGAAAAGGGCAGCTTAAAGGTACAAAAGAACCCAGTGATAGCATAGGATATCTGTAGCTCCTGGATATAAATGGAGGTTTGGGGTTCTTGTGTGGAAATAGACAATTTAAAACAGTATGGGTACTGACTTTCCTTCACTGCAACTGGTACCCAAGAGTTTGGCTGTCCTGAGTGTGCTTGGCCAGTGCAGGAAAACCAATGCACGCCTCTGTTGTAGCTGGGCTCCAGTGAGTGCTGCAGAACTCACCTACAGCAGCAGGTGTCTGACAGCCCGCGCTGCCCCAGTGTACCTCTCAGTGCTGTGGGCAGCAGCGCCTGACTGGACTCATTATTGGTTCCAATAGCAGAAAGCTAAACCAGCGTCACTGGGAAGTTTCATTGAAATGCAAGCTGACTTGGGCCTCCTCTCCTCAGAGGCATCTGTCTCTTCTTCGTGGTTATATGACAAGCTGTAAAAATGCAAATTTTTTCATCACTGGTAGCATTGAAGCTACGGTTGCTTCCCAGGAAGAACAAATCAGGCATTTCCCATAATCTGCAGTAGGATTTCCTGTAACTATGAGATGTGTTTCATAAATAGAGCAAAAAAACCAGTTGAAGTCAAAAGCTTGCTGTTAGGTGAAATATATGCGATGAATTGTATTATCACTATTTATTTATCCACTTAAACTGGAAGAACTAGAGCAACTTTTAACTAATTGGTCAACAATGTTTTGTTCAAATATTCTTTCTTGGTTCTAAAATTAGTAAAATCTGGCAGCAGAATTTCTGCTCTAGTTTATAGGATTTCTAAATTTCTGGCGCTCACCACATTTGTGCTGACCACGCTTCCTACTACTACTATAGTACTCTTCTGATACCTATTCATGTATAGGTATCCATACTCACTTTCAAGTCTTTGATACTCCCATTAAAATCCGCTTTTACATGCTAGGAATCAGGCAACAAACTACGTTTATTAAAAAGAAATCTTGGAGCACTGTAAGGAATTTTTCAACTTATGAAATGTATGTGTGGTTTTGCAGTCTAAATGCAATTTAAAGTCCAGAAATAGTTTAATAGACTAGCATGAGTGAATCTTTTTCTCAGGGCTGGCTACTGATTTTACTGTTGTTTACAAGCTGGGAGCATGTGATTAACAACACTCTGGCTTTGAATAATAGGGCACTGGGCTTCTCACTAGAAGACATATTCATCTGCTCTTGAAGCACTGAGGTGTAACAGTGCAGTATTGCTGCTGATCTGGGAAGAGATTTAAGATCTGCCCCTTCAGCAACTTGTATTTTCAGGGTGGTGAAAAGCATAGGTGGTGAACTAAAGCACCACATGCTGATTTATGTTCCCTTCTCTCACATATATATAGACACATAGATATATGTCTATATATACATATGTACATGTATGTAGACATATAGATATATGTATATACACTTTTATAGACGTATGTATGAAACTGTAAAGTGACAATCACATAATAGATTTTTTTGAAAGAGCACATTAAGAGCACTGACGTAAATTCAGGGTTGGGTCTGAGGCGGAGCAGGTGACCTAAAAGCATCCCATGCCCACATATATCTGACAAAAACATTAACCTCTTCAGAAAGATGAACAGTTGAATCTTGGGTTGTTCTTTGTGTAGTGGCAAGAAGAAATTGGAATAAACCCTCTTTGGAGATTATACCCATCAGACTGACTCCTTAGCTCAGAGAATTCACTTTCATCAGCACAAAAAGTCATAAAGTCAGTTGAAGTTATCAAATCTTTTCCTTAGAAAAATGCCTCCTTCTGGAGGATGATGCACCCATTCATTTCCACCTCAATTAAAGAATCTGTGGTTTTCTGTAGCTGATAGTATTGAGAAGTTGAGTGTATTTAATGGTATATTTAATCACTGCTAATGCAAGATAGGCCAATTTCACATGCCTACAACAGCTACCATCTTGACTGATCTGTATCTCATACCTTGGCTTGGTAGGATTCATGGACCTGGCATCCATAGGCTCAAATTCCTGGAGGAGCAGATGTTGGTAGCTGTACTCAGAGGGCAGAAATGAATGCAGGGCTTCCGTTTCTTTTGTCCTGCCACATGTTTTATAACATGTGAGCAAGAAGGAGAATGATCTAAGCTCACTGATGCAAGCTGTGTTGGGGGTCAGGGAGCTTTGGATATGCATGGTCTAGTCCTGCTATCTAGGCACTTTATCTACTGACTCTCAGTGAAAAAAAAAAAAAAAAAAAAAAGCAGAATTGGTTCCTGCAGCAGAACTAGAATCCAGAGAGCACTCTAAGAGTGGCACCTCTGCCCACCGAGCTCCTGCTTTCCGGTAGCCAGCCTTCCTCCAAGGGACACTGAACCACCTCGGGCTGAGGTGGGGAAGGATCAGATTTTGCCACTTAATGGGTAAATGGTCCAGCTACTGGTCTGAGGTATAAAACAGAGTCAGGAGCACAATGTATTCTGGCAGCTGCCATTGCAGAAATTATATTGCACTCTAATCATAGTGTTGGGCTCACGAGAGAGAGGGACTTTTAGACATGTCTTGCCTTCAGGATGTCACCAAGTGGTTTGGTGGCCCGTAGCTCAGGGCAGTTAGTGCACTGTGTTCAAAGCACTGCCGTGTGGCGAAGCACTCAGCAGGCTCTTGGGGCCGCCCTAGAAGGCACCTGCTGCTCAACACTATTTACTCCTCATAGTTTTTTTATGGTGTTTCTGGATGCTTTTATAGGAAAGGACACTTCTCAAAGTTCTCTGCTAAATTCAGTGGAGATGTTTTGCAGTCTGAAGGCAATGAATATGGCTGTCTCCACAGGTACTGTACCGGTGTTTGTGTTCTAGCTTTTGTAACAGGGCAGCAGTGCATAGCTAGAGCAGAGGCTGGGACTGGGGGTCTCAGCTCTCACCATTTTTTTTGTGTGACCTTGAGCAGCACATTTAAACTCTGTGGTTCACTGTTTTTGCTAAAGTGAGATGATATTTCACAACTGCTGTACAAAATCCAATTTCATATGAGACAAATCAGCTCATATTTGATTATATGAAATATAGCATAGACCACATTTTACACATAATTTTCAGTCTCAGGAAGATATTGCACGAGCAGTTTGTGGAAGCCCACAGTTACTCCTACTGCTATAGATTTTTTTTGCTTTTGCCTTTCTTTGAGGAACTGGAAAACTTAGTCTTGCTATAGTTAAAATGCAGATTTCATTGTCTTCTCATTTTCTTCTCAGTAGTGCTATTAAACAAGTAAATAAATGAGAAGCATGAGATCTCCTGTTCTAACTTCTGTGCCAGATGAAGACAGAAGACTCTCTACATGCAATTTGTAAGATTCATGTATCTCTATGATAGTACCTAAATTTCATAGAGTGACAGGATTAGAACATCATTCCTGCAGGATACAACACCATTCCTTATTGAAACTCCATTCAATAGATCTGCTGCAGGTTAAGAACTGATCACTGCTCCCAAGACTATTTGAAACACTCTGGCCACTGACCTCAGTTGTTACCACCCTCATTTCCCAATATGCCACAGATTTGTACTTACACTCTCTCTGGGAGCTGTTGAAGCTGCAGGAGGCTGGACGTGACATTGGCTCTGATCCCAGTGCCCTCACACATGACCCCAATCAGCTTCGCTACAATTCTCATGATACCCACAGGGTTTCCAGATGGAAAGAGAAAAATAAATGTTATCAGCACAATCCAAATGGAAAAGGGTTATTTTTTTCCATAGTCTCTGATGCTGATACACAAGAGTTATTAATTCATCTTTTTGTGTCAGAATAGTTTCATTTATTAGAGCAAGGGAAATATAACAGGCTTACTTTGATTGTCAGATTCCGTTTTTCCTTTTTAAATGGGAAATAATGCTGGATGGAATTATCTTTTATTTTTAATGCAATTTGTACTCCTCATCAAATCTTGCAGTCTATGATACGGAAGGAACTGGTCATTAAATCTATAGCTAACCTGTGCCTAGTTGTGAATATTAGTTTCAGCTAGGCTGAAATGACAGTTGTATTTAGAAGTGACTCCAAGTCACAACCAAGTAATAATGAACAGTATTTTCTCCCTAAAAATAGCTAGATGACGCTATAGAGGCACCTTTTAATAACATAGGAAAGGACATTTCATAGTGTTTTTAACTACTTTGCAACATATTTTTATGTACTTTGAAAATAAAACCTGCTGAAGAAATCAGTTGGACATATTCTGCATTTGCATTAGTGCTCATGAGTTCTCACTCTGCCTTCAGGGTGTAGATGTGCTTGGACTTACCCTGTAATCTGACATGACTAAGAGAAAGTTTTTCATAAATCTATAAAAAAATAACATCTTTGGTTTCTCATGAAATGTAACAGTAACTTTTAGGGCTCTTAGAGCTTTTGAGGAATTTTTATTTCTATTTTTTTCCATCTTTAGAGGCAGAAGAGAGCCAAAGGAAAGCAAAATTAAATTTGTTCCTTATAATCCAATTTTTCTGTCTCTTTTGACAAGGAAATATTTATCACTGTAATTATAAGAAAATATTCTTTTAAAATAGGTATTTGAAATACCCTGAAATAATATCATGTGAGGTGTCTGGGTACTGCTCACTTGCAATCAATAACTCTTTCAATGTTTTGTCCAGAACGTAAAAGTGATTTTTCCCTGTCTCTCCCCTCATGGAACACCTAACTTTTGGGGTATCTTACTAAAACATGAACACTGCTTTATGTCAAACAGATTGGGGAAAATTAAACCAATATAACCTCATATTGTTGTGAGGAATAAGTGAACAGAATTGAACTTCACACCTTCACTCTGCAATGTTTCTTTATGTCATGATAGACTGGAAAGTTTGGATAGTGATATGTTGCACTGATAGCCTCTACATCTCATACAGCAGCCTGGTCATTAGCAGGACAGTTTTCTCATCAACACAGGTCCCATTCCTGATGTGATGGGAATCCTTCAAGGGCTTGATCAGGATGTCTTTTCTCCATACCAATTCAATCTTTGCCTTGTCTGCTAGAATTACCAAGAATGTCTGGAATTCGTAAAAAATGTGATAAATTGTTAATCTAATTAGCTACAATTTTTAATCAGTTAAACTAACATCAAAGAGTCTTTATAAATATACTAACAGCACCTCCAGAACAAATCTGGTTTATAGGTAATAACTAAAATAAATATTTAATCTGTCATTGCACAAATAGTGGCTCGCTGAGCATAATATAACTGTATTAATCATCTCAAAACCATGATGTAAGTAACTAATCAGCTCAAAACCTAAAGCTGCTTTGGCTTCCCTATAAATTATGTAGTAGCAATCTCACTAACATCTCTCCACACACTCTTTTTCCTCCTTTTTGTCTTAGTAAATGTTGTGGACACACAAGGGGAGAGTGTCTGTTCAGGATACTGATGAGAGCAGATATGGGTGAAGATTTTCTTTGATTTGCTGCTTTCAAAGTTCCATTAGAGATAGTAATTGTCAGAGCTCTTAAAGGAGCAGAGCTTCTTGGTGCTCACTCATTTTGTTGTGTTCAGTCTTGGTAGGATAAACAAATAAGGTGGGCAGCTATTGAAAAAAAAAAAAAGCTGTGTGTCTTCCTTGGCACAGCCCAGGATCTTTAGTTGCAAGTATGCATTCACTTGTGCTAAGGCAAAGCCTCCTTGTTATATATGTCTGTTTCTGTTAAGTCTTGAAGTTTTGTCCCGTTGCTTCACTAATATAATCTCTGCTAAGGAATCTTTCTTGATTATATGAATTTTCAGCTCAGTTTACTGTTGTAACTGTGCTATACTGAGTCAAAGCCCTATGCCAGATAGACAGTTTACTGAGTAAATATTTAGGCTCTGAGTTCACGCATAGCTCTGCACATGTGTAATTCAGACATACAAGTCCTGTTAAATAAGACTAAAGTTTAAAAGTTTTCAGAATCCGGGCCTGAAATGAACATTTCTGCCCTGCTCCTACTCTTCCCAGCCCCAAACCAGTGATTCATGAAATAAACAATGTGCTGAACTATGGAAAACTATCATCCTCACCTCACTTTTTATTTAATAACAACCAGGTATTTCTACTGCCAGATGCATGCTGAGATTTTGATGACATTTATATGACATACAATGGTCAGTAAGATTAATCACAGATCTGTGTTCTTTAAAGATACCCATGAGGATAAACTTCTGCGCCTGCTTTCTATGTAGAGATGGCTTTCCCAACTGCAACTCACCTCTTTGCATGTTCTTGCAAACCTTTCCGTTTTAACGTATTTGCTTAATAAAAATGCTTTCACTGACAGTGAAAAATTGAACCTATCAATGTGTTACCAGCCCACATTTCCATTGCTACCATCTAGACTTCAGAGAGTCGCTACACTCAGTGAGAGGCAACGATGCTGTTACAGCCTGACAAGGGCATATTGAGATACTTGAACATAGATTGCACAAATTCTCTTACAATTTTATCTTTTAGAATGGGCCTTGCAGTAGGGATAATTAAAAAGTGCAGGCTAACAGGGCATATCAGCGATCAGTCTGAGAGCTTAGAGAGAGAGCAGAAATTATGAGTGACCCAAGATAAATGTGTGTTCCCATTAACAAAAAAAGAAGCAACAAGTAAATCCACCACCAAACCTAAACGGATTACAGTTCAAGTGGTGTTTCTAAAAGACAAAGAAAGGTAAATCAATCTTACCCTCAGATGTGGCAACTTTTAATAGCTCTGCCAGGGATGTCAGCAGTGCTACCATCTGGCTGCATTACAGTTACATGGTTCATTTCAAATACTGCAAGCTGCGTATTGTCCTAGCAAAAAAGCAACAATCACAATGGTAGAAGTCCTAAATCCTAAAGAATGGACAAATAGTTTTCTTTACAGTATCCTGCTTAAGTGGAGGCTGCCTGGTCACTCCTGCAGAAGGAAACAGTTCTCTTACAAGCACGCTTTTGCACATGTTTACAAGGAAGCACCCCAGACCCCTTCAGGCCTGCTCAGCAGAGATGAGCTTAAGTGTGTTAAGGTCTCATTAAAGATACTTTTGCATGAAATGCTGGATGGAAACACTGCTTATAGGCCCTAGGCATCAGCAGAAGCCACAGTAAGACAAAGGTTTCGTATTGTCCTGATCCCTCGAAGAGGATGTTATTTTACTGCAGTCTAAATCTCAAACATTCAATTTCAGGAAATATTTTGGAGGAATGATGCTTTTGTTTCAGTGAAGAATAGGATGAGGAGTAGGGGAGGTCAGAACAGTTACGAGGACCTACCACTGTTGTCCTCTGAACTGCTACTGGTTTGACTATGTGTTTGGCATATAGAAGATGCAAATTCAGAATTGAGCAATGCAGGGAATAGCAGATGGATCTCCAAATCCCTTAACGTTTTTTTAAATCACCAGTCTTGGCTGATGCAGTATGAGCCTGACTCTTCTTGTGCCCCGGGAACCAGAATTTGCATCCTTGGTGAGCAGCAGTTTACAGCCCTGGCTTCGCTGCGCAGACCAGGTGCATGGACATTGGTACCCATCCTCTGCTTGGTCCCATCCGCATGCTCCAGGATTCAAAAGCTTCATGGCCAGGAGCACCTGATCCCAGCACAAAGTAACCTTTGTAATAGTAGAGGGAAAGTTTGTGTCCTACTCTCACTGCATATCCTAAATTATTATCTAATCCACAGTAAATTATAACATAGTAGTGATATATTCGGAGCTGGTTTGGCTTTTTGAAATGCAAATTAGCAGTCAAGTAATAATTAGGTGCATTTGACCCTGTGTGAGAATTGCCAAATGTTGAGTCTGTTTTTCCAGAGCTGCAGGTCTGCTGTGTGCATTACAGTGCTGTTTAATAGTGCACACACAATAGTCACAGAGCTCCGCCAGGCCCCGGTGCTGAGTCAAGTGTGCGCTGTAAGGCCTCGCTTCCTTTCTCATGGCTCTCTGGCCTTTGAAGTTAAGCTGCAGCAGGCTCAGCTGTGCTCAGCAGGAGGGCCAAAGGTTTGAATATTCAGATTTCATCTCTGTTTATAGAGTGGGCTTTTGAGATGTAGGAACTCTGTTGCATTGTCCACTGTCTGGGGGAAGGGTTGCTGAGGTTGTTAATGGGTCCCGAGGAGCTTCAGCCGTTACACTAACCACTGTAGGCCCCTTCTGCTCATGCCAGACATTAATGGCCACATGGACCTAGATGCATAATATGAGGTACTTTTAACAGACCTTTTTAATTGCGTCTCTGATTTTACTTCTGGTTGTTTCATAGTGGCTGCATGCTGCAGCAGGCAGTATTTAGTCTATTCAATTTAATTAGTGTTGGTTTAAAGTAGATTTTGGTGCACTGTGGCTTTCTGAAGTAGCTGAGTCGCACACATGTGAAGTCTCCTTGGTTTCCCTATGGAAAAAATTATGAAATTTGATAATATAACATGGAAGCCATGGATTTTCTAAGTCTCATGTGCTTTTTAACCTCATGCAATACTCTTATGTAGGCACACATGTAATAGCCCAATTAATGATTGCCCAGGAAGGGAAAGCAGAGGAGCATCTGCCTGCCATGTCCTTTCATTCCAACTTATGACAGGTAGAGAAGAACCATTATATTTCTACCAAATGACATGGGAAGAACACATTTAGGTCTCACAAAGCAGAAGTCTGGAAACTCTTCTGTAATCTAGAAGGCTGCTGCAAAACTCCATGAGGTATGCAACAGTAGGTAGGACTAGGACTGAGGCCACTGCTTGTGATAGAAGCATTGTCTAGCTGTACTACAACAAAGTACACTGTGATAAAGGAATGCATCCCTGTCCTGTTTCTTCACCGAGGGCCCCTTTTTCCAATTACAGAAAAATTAACAGCTTTCAAGCAGTATGTGACAGTTAGTGCAGAGAGCTATGTGCACATCCAGGGAGGAGGCAGGCTTGCCAAGGAGCTTGTTGCCTGTCAACAGAGAGTGGCACTTTCTAGAGTGTAGCTGGGGTGAACGTGCAACTCCTTTCTGCCTCTGGCCCCTATTATAAGCCATAGTCCTCTCCATAGTTATTTCTGCCCTTTTCCTTCTCTTGTGAGCAGTTGTTTCCCATTCTTTATCAAGCATTGATAAATGAGTGAGTAGGAACAGAAATATTGAACTGGACGAGCTGTTTTAGCACTGGATAATTCCAGGGTCCATGCAGCATAATTAAAGGTCAATGTGCTCCTTGTTACTTAAGGTCACTTTGTGTATTTGAAGTTGCACCTTAGACTTCCCCTGCTCAGGAGGAAATAAAGTGTTATAAATGAGTGAACTGACCTATTCTGCCTCTTTCTACACCTCTGGAAACCCACTTTTTTTCTGTAAATCATGGGCACTACCCTTTAGGAAATGCTGCACAGGGCTGCATGTAGATACAGCACTATACAGAGCAATTTAATATATTTGCACAGGGTGTATGCTAGTGTCTGTGCCTTTTCTTGCCTATTCTGTTTTATCCTACACAAAACAACTAAGCAGCCTAATAGAGAAGCCACAAGACAGGTGTCATTTACTGAACATTACAGTAATGTAGCTTCAGCGTCTGGCAGAGGGGCTCATACTGAGCCAAGTATGAATCAAGCACCTGCTATTAAAAGTAACACATTAAAGCAGGATTCCATCAATTTGCTGTTTGGGTTTTTTAATATTCATAAAAATACCTTTCTTGAGGCAGCAGGGATAGTAATGAAAGGAAGGACAACTAACATTCACATCTTCTCCATGTGATTAGAGTATTTGCATCAAATACTTTATTATGAAGGCTGGAGAACAAGAAAAGCACATTCAGCGTCATATGTTATGGCACAATCCCTCTCTGGTGGAGCAAACAATGGGACCATTATACAAGCTGACATATTTTTTGTTTCTAATATATTCTGCTTCTTTGTGTCTGTGTGTGCTTAAATAGCAGGCACAGATGTACTGTTTCCAAAGGTCTTTGACTTGTCATGAGAATACTGTCTTTACCAGTAAAATAAATTGATTACTAGTGACAATGTTAACTATTATACAAAGAACACAGCTCTGGTGGGCTTTGTTAGATTTTAAAGAAAAGGTGATTATTTCTTCCTTATGACAGTTTGAAAGGTTTGCCATGTGGATATGGAAAGATTTTACTCATGAATATGCAGAGGTACGGCAACAGGCCGGGTAGCCAGATCTTCAAATTGACCGTTGGCTGTGATTGAGTTAGGAGAAGAAGGAAAACATGAGACAAACACAAAATGTACAAAACCAGCATGGGAGGTAGTTGTAAAAATATTCAGTTGTGAGAATATTGTGAAATGTCAGCTTTGGGGTATAATATCAGGTTGATGACATAATTACAGGGAAAACATTGCCAACTGGGATGATGCACAGTGCATCAGGTTCATGGTAAGGCCACCAAATTCTTTAATAATATTTATGCCTAGGGACTATTACTTTATGCTATGCTCTTTAGCCCTCTGAGCAGTGACATCAGGAGACTGACCTATGACACAAGGCAATATACCTTTTTTATCAAGATGCGTTGCAGTTTTTCTGGGAAGCATTACAGTTTGCTGAAAAAAACCCAACAACCCATGCAGGTGTTGCAGCATGTTATAAGGCAGAGAAATTAATGGAAGAAAGAGTAAAAAAGAAAAAAACAGACACAAAATACCTACTTGTTATATCACAGTGGCTTTTCAGATATTTTTCTTTTTACAATGTAAAAAATTATAGAAGACAGACTTAGAGTAATTCTTTTACTAGAACCTTTACATTTGTGCAGGTTTCTGCTCTGAAACATATTCAGAAAGTTCTCTTTCTACAGACCTCATGTTAAAATAATTTGGGATCTTTTCCAATCTAATTTAAACTGCTACAAATATTTTGTGTAATGAGATTGGAAACTATCCATTTGCTCCCCCTAGAAAATGCTATGAGTTCTCCCTTGATTGCAGTTCAGATCATGCTGCTAAACACCAATTTAGAACACAAATCAGGCTCCTTGTTGATTGCTGTTCAATTCAGGATGCTAAATACCAGTTCTCTGATCAGCAAGATGATGCTCTACAGTCTGCGACCTTGGCCTCCCAAAGCCATGGATGCATAATTTTTACAGAGGTTGCATTACTAAAATTAGATCTATCCTATCAAATCATAATTAAGGATAACGTTCTTACTTGATCATATAGCAAACCTTCTCTTTTTTATTCTAATGTTTTTCAGTGATTCATCTAGTATTAGTGATAACTATGCATTCCTTTGGCACATGTAATCTGCCTTTCCTTTAAATCATTAACTCTTGATCAAATATCTATGACATCATTAATGCATTGAATCTTCCTCCTGGTTAGAAGGCTTCTTCCTAGATTAATTCTTTCTCAGGTTTCTGAACATTTTTTGATTTTTCCTTACTGTTCAAAATGCTAATAGTTTTCACAATTGGTCTTCAGGTCAGGGTGAAAGAAAGAGAAAGGCTCCTAAGATCTAGATCCCATGGCAACATCTCGCTGATGAGGCATCTTTTTTAAGTTCTTGACTGTTAAATCCCTCTTGGTGTTGCATAGCCATGTCTACCCCATTTCACATCAGCAGTCTTGAATTTGATTCCTGTCATTGCCCCAGCACCATTTTTCCCTGCCTTGTTTCCTCTACAGCACCTCCAGCTCCGGCATCGTTGTAAACTGCTATAGCATTCTCTGTGAGTGTTCTGCAACACCTGCTTGCCCGCTTCTGAAAATAAGCTTACTAGTGCAATCTGCCCCTGCTCCACCACAAAAATCTCTAGGAGAGAACGTGGCATGTTCCTATATTCATTCTGTGATCAGTGGTGGAATATGGTATATGGCAGAAGCTGCTAGTTGTGATTGGTTTCTTCTTGCCAGAAATATGTTGCACATGAACAGATGACCACTTTCACAGCCTTGTCCACCTTCTGATAACACAAGAATCAATGAATCACAGCATGTTAGTTTTCCAGAGAGTCTCAGCCTTATTTCAGCAAGACACTCTCCCTAAGATCCTGTAAAGCTTAATATTTGAAGGTGTCAAGAATATGTGCTCCCACTGGGCAAGTACTGGGAGGCTGTGATTCGTTGTTCCTTTTGAACCAAATTCTTAATCTATAAAAGCTTTGTCATTCATAGTAGATGTTCCTGAAATTTTCTGTACAGTTCACGTCTAGAAAAATGTCCAAAAATATGACTTCATTAGGGTATTTAATTTCTTATCCATGTCACACATTGTAGGAGTGGACATGGAGACACGTGCTGCAAACACTCACCACCTTTATGAAAAGTTTTGATTATAAAATTTCTATAGGTGGGTGGGGTTTTTAAGGCAAATGAGTTATCTAATTCTCAGACTATCTTGAATCTTCACTCTTTTCAGCCCCCACTTCCATATTGTTTTTAAAAGGTCAAGTGAATTCTATTGCATATGGAGATACCTCCATATGTTTTAGGAAGATTGGGTTTCTGTACTTCTTCCGGTTCTCTTCATCGTCATCCTGTTCTTCCTGTACTTATCCAGCCTTCCTTAGGTGTCTCTCAGCCTGGGTCTTTTCTGATTTTCAAATTTAAATCAGCTAAACCCCCCTTCCCATGCTCTTACCTTATTCTAATCTGATTTCCTATCTATGTCCACTCTGTCTCTGTTGACTGATGCTGTTAAAACACAGAATATGCCATAAATAACACTTTAAAAGGAACAGGTATTCAGCCAAAGCAAGGAAGTAAAAAAAACCTCAGATTTTTTGCAACCTTTCTGCACTACTCTTCTGATTAATAAACCTGCTTTACTCTGTATGTTTTCAAATTGCTGAAAATTTATTATACAGCATATAAAAAACATCTTCTTACTGAAAACCCGCAGAGACCTGGATGGGACAGGCCCTAAACTGAATGAAAGATGGAACATGATATTAAAGGAACATGAAACCAAGTCTGCTTTGTCATAGCAATTTCTAATCAGTCCTTATGTATCATGTGGTCGTATTTGTAATGAAAATATTCTCATGAAATAAGAGAAAGTATAAAATGTTCATTCAAAAGCATCTACCAGCTGCATATACTGTATTAATATAAAGACTGATATACCTAATCAGGGGTTCACATTTCAAACCAGTAGGCCTAACAGCTTCTGAGATATAAGTAAATGAAAATTCATGATTCTGTATTGTGCCCAAGAGCCAACTTTACTGCTATTGCCATATAATTATTTATAGCTGCAAACTATCAAATGGAATTGCTTACCACCACCTTACTATATGTGGTAATTGATGTGAAGTGAGGCATTGCATCCCCTGCTGACCCCAGCATACTGAAAGTCAGATGGATTATATCTAACTCAATTATGATTGATATTATCAAAATCCGTGAAGCACAACATGGTATAACAGGCTTTCTAAGTGTATCTATTGATTGTTTCTCTGTATGTGTGTATGTGTGTGTGTGCATGTGTTTTCCAAGGCTGTTGCAAAGGAGCTGTCGCTAGGGAAAAGAAGAGCAGTATTGCTAACAAATTCCATGTGTAAATATATATTTCTGATGGCTTAACTTGCCCTCATTGCCTCATAGGAATTGCCAGAACTTGTACTAGAAATGCCCAGTTTCACTGGCTGAGAATTTTGCTACAGTAAGAAAATTTGCCGGTATGTTGGGGGGTGGGGTGGGGTTGAAAACCAAACTATTCTGTGTTCTGCTTAACTGTGATTAGAGTAGAACAAGTATTCCTGTGTTCCAGATCTTGATTTTGCTGCTGCTGTGCCATTCCTTCAGTCTGTCAGAGCAGAGCAGTGGCTATGCTCTTTGCAAGCATCTAGCCTTACATCCTGTCTCCTGCAGGTGTTTGCAAAAAAAAAAAAGCATAAGGCTGAAGCAACCAAATGAAGCTTTCCTCATTGCATTCTTACTATTTCCAGCAATCTAGTGTGCAGAGACTGCTGTTTACATCTGCATTAATTGTGTTTAATAATCCTTGATGGACGTTTCTTGCTGGAATTTTCTCCAGTCACTTTCTAAACCCACACACAATTTTAACATACAGGTATAGTATGGGTCTGTTTTGATTACATAGGAACCATGTAAAGAAATACATATTTCAGTATATCTGCTGCTTTGTAGTATCATGGGTTGCTCCCTAACTGATGTAGTATGAGAAATGATGACTATTCCCAATTCATCTTTTCCATGTTAAGGCATGTTTTTATACTCCTCACAAATCCTCCCCCAATCCTTTCCTTTCTTAATCAAAGGAATCCTTTTTTTTTTTTTTTTTTTTTCCAGAAACCATTCCAAAATGTTACTTGTCCTTATTATTTTTCTGTATGCTATTCTGTAATACCGTGTTTGAGATCAAACACTGCAAAGTATGCACAAATCAAGGGTGCTGTGTATATAATAGTTTTTCCATTCCTCACCTAAGCATTGAGTTAATGTTTGCTGTCCACTGACTCTCTCACTTTGCTAAGTGATAATAAATTATTGAGAGTCGCATAGCGTGTTTCTGGTTTGAGGTATTGCTTTCTCCTGCCTTTGCCCCATCTATGCAGTGTTTTCTTTTGTCAGCATCTTGGCTCTTCAGCCATTTTATTATCAAGTTGCTCAGAGATTCTTCTCCAAGTCCTGAACACTTCAAGTTTTGACTGTCCTAGGTAATGTTCTACTAGCAAATAAATTGTTGCCAGAATATTCACTCCTCCATTTTCAAGTCAGTTATTAATATGTTATAGCACAGGTCCCCATTGCAGAGGTCTTAGGAAGGTACATCCCCTTCATCATGAAAAATCAATTGTTTAGTCATACTTAGTGACCAACATGTAGGATGTATGAATTCACATGCTGGAGGAGAGGTTTTACTACTTTGCCTGCTCTTTTTCTGATTTTCTTTTTTAAGTTTTGTGATGGCCTGGATGCAACATAGCTCGTTCAATAAAGCTTGGGAACTCAACAAGGCATCTCACTGGCCTATTCTGTGAACTGATTTTGCAAGGGGCATCCAAAGAATCAATTCTTGCAACATCATAAAGTTGCAACAACCGAATGTCCAATCACTGTGCAGTCAGAGCAGGTTGTCCAGGTATTTGGTAGTTGATAGGAAAACCTACAAAAAAGTTCTTCATGATGCTATAAGAGGAAGTCTGGATGGCTTCATAAGAAATAACAGTTACAATTCCAGGTATTGACATTTTGGAGATTTTCATTCATTTGAATAAAAGTTCTTGTTATTCTTATTAGCAGTCTATACATTTACTTTCTTTACAGAGTTTCTTTAATGTTCCTTCTCTTTTTTTCAGCCTCTCAAGACTTTCCCAGGGCTGCATAAAGCAACCATGGAGCTGACCTAACTGACCTGTTCGTTGCTTAAAGACAACATCTGGGCTACAGGAAGTTAGTTTAGTAATGTTACCCTCTTCCCTGTTGGAATATACTTAAGAGACTGCAAATGCATCTATACTCCAGATATTGCCAACTGTCAAACAGCCCTTTTTGAGTGAAGAACTGGCCTTAGTTATTTGTAGCTGTTATAATATTAAATAAACGAAAGTTACATTTGCTCTCCCATTCTACCAGACCAGCCATATACCAGACCTCTTGAACAGATGGGTCAATGTGAGTTCTTAGGCCCATGGAATTTCAAAACCACAGATCAGATTAGCTGTCAAAATCTTAGATGGCATAGAAAAAATAGTTTATTTTCTTCAAAATCACTTTATTCATAGAAATAAGCTAATGACACTATCCTTTAATTAGTACTTGTATGGAAAAATGAAAAAAGTTGAAGAGAGTGCACTGTAAGCAATACCTTCTCTTTTTATAGCCATCAACTTTTAGTGAACTAAAGAGATAAAAACTAAAGAAATAAGCACCTAATAGAAGATTCAATATCCATTTCACAACAAGAATTAACAGAACTGTAAAGTTGCTTGCTTACTGCTTATTCTTCTAGAGATGTATCTGGTACAAGAATGCCTATAATGCACCACCTAGGACATGTTGATAGCTTACTATGTTCCTCTCCTCAGAAGAGCGATATACTAATTCTATTGCTATTTAAATCCAAATGGAATAGTATATACATGGGCTGTATCCTCAATACCTCCCAGTTCTCTCATCTTCTCTATGAGAAGTTCTGCATTTTCCTTACAGAAAACTCATAAGAAAAGATCTCTTGCTTGTTTTTATTTTTTACTGTTAAAGAATATTACCGAACCTAGGAAGCAGGTGAAGTTGCATATCCTGACTTTGTTCGTTCAGAGAAAAAAAATTCTGTCTCTGAGTGAGCCATCAAAGGCAAGATGTCTATATCGCACTTTAATTTTGACTCCAAATGTCAGCTAGCAAGTAGGTAACTGGCCATGGGATTCTCAAGCACTTTAGCCCCGGTAACTTTCATGCTTCTATGGCATATGACATAGAGTGCAAATGCTAGTGGCTGACCCAGTGTTTAACAGTGATTCACCACTGGAAATAGTCTTTGAAATTCATAAATTCAAGGCAAGCCTGTTTTATGGGGACTGATAATGCTGTATTAGTTGCTGGAAGTTAATGAGGTCCTGTGTTTGAGTACAACCAGATTAAAATGAAAAACGAACCACATTACATTCTGTTTCGACAATTATTATCAGTTGGTTGTAATATAAATATGCAAATTTTTCAGCTTGAACTTTAACATCCTCTGTAGAGACCATTCATCTCTTTAAAGTATTAATTTAAGTTGTAAAAGGATCCATACATCATTGCATGTCATTTTGAAAACAAATATTAATCAATTTTACACTCTGAATTGCCACTGTGCAAGTGTAATGTCCATTATTTTGGAGCAAGTCAGTGGCAAGAAATTTACATATTCATTCCTGGCTTAAGAAATCATATGATAATACAAGTACAACACAAGAAATTCAAAAGACTTAAGACCTTATCATCATCTATTCAATGGCAAAAAGCCTGCCTTTGCATTCTCAATGCATTGGTATGCAGATTAGGAATATGTTTCTCATTCCTATCAGTATAACCTTGAAAGCCGGTGACAGCTGAAGTGTAGTCATAAGTTTTCTCTTCCAACAGAAAAATAGAAAGAAAAAAGGCAACAAAATGAGTGTAAAGGATACAGCAATTTCAAGTTTTATGATAAGCTTTTTGATAGTGTATCTGACTACTTAACTAGACTGTACTGTGTGGGTATGTAGCTTGAAAGTGTAATCTCTAGATTTAGTTAGAATTGTAATTGCAAGTGCATCTTTACTACTGAACTAAAGTTCATATTTCTGATATGACAGAGCTAAACCTGTCTTTCATTAGTTAACATTATAGGAAGTACTTGAAGGTGTTTGTATGTTAAATATTGTGAAGGACACCAAATTTCCACTTGGAAAGCAAGCGATCCCAAACAAACACTGTGCTGAAAGCCTCATCCTACCGAAATAAAAAGGAAACAACATCTGCAGGTTGTTTGCCTGTTTCTTCTGAGGGAATCATACTGAATTGTTGGTATACAGTCAGAATCGAAATAGGCAAAGACAGAAGATAGAGTAAATTAAGCCTTGCTAATGCTTTTCCATCATAAGTGTATATCCTCACTCAGCAGTGGCTGCTCTTTCTCAGATCGGAGTCTGTCAGTGATGAAGGTGAATCTCAGCTAATACCAATGAGAACGCGGCTTCCACTTGAGAAAAGTAAATAGCTATTCTGGTTAGAACTGGAGACTCCAGAAATGCCATTTGTGATCTCCAGGACGACAGGTGGAGAAAAGAATAGCAGTGCAGGTATCCCCCTCATAACTACCTCATCTTTGTTAATTATGCAAAATCAAGCTTTGACATTAATTGGCCCAGCAGAGGTTATACATAAGCTCCCTCTAGTGGATTATTAAGCAAGGATTTATAAAAGCACACATCTTTTCTCCAAACATTTTCTGTCACTAAATGTGAACATGAGAATACTATAGGCACCGTGCTGTTCCCACGTATCTATCTGTGTTATCTCCGTCCCCCTGCTTGCTGCCTCAGAAAAGTCTGCCGAACAATGCTGGCCATAAACCTGCAGTTATAAAGCCAGACGATTGCAGCATTTTGTGGCTGGGCTTGCTGTTCTTCACTCTTTGGCTGGGTCAGTTTGATTGCTGCTTCAGAATACTGATGTTTCTTAATCATCTCCCTTTGTTTTCTGGTTAAGTGAATGGGTGAGTAATTTGCCACATACTCTCTGTCAATCCAATATATTGTGAAAGGACAGTTGAAACAATACACACACTCTTCGTTTCATAAATTTGTCATTATAGCATAATCAGATCATTTGCACTTTTCCTGCTCTTGCACAGGCTAATGCTGTATTCCTGAAAAAAGTGCACTTGCTTACAGTGCTCTGTCTCTGTTTCTCTGGGTGTTTACTTAGAACAAAACTGCAAAGGAAATGCGCAAGACTGTTGTGTTCCTTGTTTGCACAGTTCATGCAGGTCGGAGGAAAATCATGAAGAGTAAATGTGCAAATGGCCGGATAAAAATGCAACAGTACATCAGATATGTCAACTGGATTTAAGATTATAACAGACATGTAAGCAATTAGGGTATTTGCTAGTTCAAAATACTCACATGAATGAACCCACATTATCTTCTGAAAAGCATAATAATATGTAATTGCAGTAACAATTCCTCTTCCATTATCTCCTAGACATCAACAGTGGGTATGTTCTATAATATCCTGCACAATTGATAGCAGGCAAGCTCCTCAGTAAGAGAAATACTCCCAGATGTGGTAATGTCCCAACACTGTGGCTGCTACCTAATATTAAAGAATTACAGTAGAAATGTTTCAATAACAAAGTAGAAGCATTTCAGTTTTTATGTGGCATAGATTGCCACAGACACTGCCAAGCAGCTTTATAGAGTTCTAAATCTTCATTCAATGCCCCTTTACATCATTTGAATGAAGATTTAAACCTCAATAAAACTTTCTGAGTGCTTGTGGCCATCTTTGCTGTATACTAATCAAAGTGGGGTACAAGCAGACGAATGCACTGTAGTACACCTAATGATCAACACTATATCTAGTGACATTTTCCTTTGTAAGATGTGTTGTCTTAAAGGCTCTTTTCATGGATGGTACAGCAGTGCACATAGAAACAGGCATTTATATCCAGTTTTTATGCAACCCTTTAAAAGATTGCTTTGGGTTTGGGTGTTTTTACCCTATGTCATGTTTATTTTCTCTATAACTGTTTTGAATTAATTTCTTATAAGGAAGGTATTTGGGTAAAAATAATAAAAAATAAATGAAAGCTAATATTTATAGGGAAACTTTCCACAGCATTACATCTCCATTTCCTTGTTTGCTTATCAACCTTCAGCTGTAATTAAGATATTACAGTGCAGTGAGTTTTGGCACTGAATTAGAAGCTTAAATGAAATTCAACTTCTAGTTAAAGTATTGGCTGGGAAATTCAGCACATGCTAGTGCACAAATGCACACACAAGATATGATTGAGTGGAATGTGAAACAAACTTTACTGTGAGCATGTGCTGTTGATAGAGTGTATACGTGTTATGTGCATATACAACAACTCATTCAGGAAACAATCTGAAAAAGAAATAGCCGGCCAGTGAGTTTGCAGAGAGGATTTGGTGTTTGGATCCTCCTGAAGAGAAAGGTGTGGGACCATTGCGTGGATCTGAGCTTCCACAAATGTAAAGGAAAGAACAACTTTCCTCTCGGAAGTTCAGAACCCCACCACAGGGTGTGTGTTTATTTTTCATGGTGTTTTTCTTTACATCAAGGCTCTTTTAATTACTAAAGTCTGTGAAATTACTCCCCTTAAGCAGTTACCCGCAAAGAGGTATCTGTCTGAACCCATATAGTTTTATACTAGGACTTCTTGTTCAAAACTGTCTCTGTCATGTGCTTTTCACAGATACTTTAACAACAATCATTCTTCCTATTGAAAACAAACAGTGGGGCTACTAAGAACATAGCGTGGCAACTACTGTGAAGCATACAATTGTTTCTGTGGAATCCCTGAAGATATGAAATAAAAACTGTGTAAGTATATCTCATTTACAGTAACTGATGTTGCCAAGTTAGAAACATGTGTAAAAGCAGTAGTAACAGTGTGAAAAACAATCTCTGATTTTTTTCCTCATTCTTTAATGGGAACTTTAAAGAAGACCAAATGTTGCAGCTCATCAGCCCCTCTCCTTTTGGTGGCCAAGCTGGTTCTAGATCTGTGAAAGCTAAAATCTAACCTGCAAGGGGAATGCATCGGTTACCAAGCACCAAAAACTGGGCTTCTCACAGTGCCCTGATGGAGCTTTTCCACTTTTTGTAAAACATTTCAGGTTCTACTAAATCCGATGGAGACAAACTGATTCTCTGGCCTCGTTTTAAGGGAAATCATTTCATCTCCAGTTCCTGTGTTGAGATGCAAAACTGGATGAGCTCTATAGAAGAGAGACCCTCCTCAGAGCACCTGATTGGATGCCCCCCTTGGAGAAGGAGGGTCAGCAGTAGCACATCCTTCTCCTTGCTGATTTCTGGCTCATTGACCTTAGATCAAACTTCTTCTTTCAGGCTGAATTAAACTATAGTTTCCAGCAAATAAATTGTTGGCCCAAAATACGTGCTTCACTCCAGTGCTGATATTCCTGGACGTGGCAGGAGACACCACGTTTCAAACAGCAGTCCCATCCAAGAAGCCTGATTATCTTCTGACCATCAGTCCTGCACAGGCAGTGGCAGTCAGTTCTGCTTCTCCTGCAGGCCAATACCTAGGGCTTGCCCTGGTAATGAACCAGAAGCCTGATGCTGAAAGTGAAGCAAATAGTGTTCTCAGTATGGAATTAGGAAGGAATTGCAGTATTCCGTTGTTTGTGTTGGCTCTCATTGAAACCTAACAAGGGAATGTCCTGCATCACCCACTGAACTGATATGTTTTTGAGGAAAATCCTGTTATATAATGACAAGGTTGGTGGCAGCAGTTTCACACAGCTGATGAAAAGAGAACCAAAAAATCATGAAATACGTTGTTTGTGATAAAACATCTTTGTACATTCTGTGTGGCAATTTTCTAGTGTGTTGCAAGAAATTTCAAAACCAAAGTAATCTCCAAAAATAAAACAAGCCCAAACTGCCCCAGACTTCTTTTAGATAGAGAATCTTGAAAATAAGATCACATGGAGGCCTTTTTCTCCAAAACACCATAACATTGTCAAAATCTGTGGACTTACCTCAACTTTCACCAGTGGAAAACCAGGCCTCTGAGGGTTCTGTCTAGAGATTTTCAGCTAAAAGATGAGAGTAAAACTGAGGAAAAAAATGTATATTCCCCTTTCAGGTTCAAAATGAGAACTGAGTTTAACATAATTTCCAAATGATTGATCCCAAGCAGTAGGTTAGGAGCCGGATGTTTTAAGCAATATCATCCCTTCCTTTCCCTTGTATTTCTTTATACATAACATATTACCTATATTAAGGTAAACTGAATCTATTAGACAATTACCTAAGGGGATTGCGAAACTGGGGTCTGCATTATAAGGCAAGTGAAGTTATGACAGCTGTGACCCCAGAGGAATCAAGGCTGAATAAAGACTGTCTCTATTGCAGACAAATGATGATAAAGTGATCCTTTTAGCCAACAGTCAATGGAACCTGACAAGGCCAAACCTCCAACTAATGAACAGCCCAACCTTTGCTACCAGAGAGATGTACTGAAACTTTAATCTCAATAAGCATCAAAATACATTTGCCCAAACATTTTTAACAAAAGAGTGGCACGTATCATTAAATGGCCGCAAAGTTAGATGAGTGAGGAGAAAAATAGGAGGGTGGGGGTGTATGTTCTTACTGTATCACAGGTGCACAAAATTGCCTTGATAGAACAATATCTTATTTTTCTTCTAAAATTGAATTTCAGATGGTACCTACGTCACACAGACCTAATAATACAGAAAGCAATTGTCTCAATGATTCCTATTAAATCTGTGCATTTCCAGATCCTTATAGAGTAATGTCAGTTACAGAACAATGTCAGGCTGACGGACGCAGCACAGCGTTAAAGAAAAAAAATCATGCACACAATAGGCCAGCTGCACATTAATAAATATGTAATGTTTGATTAAAAATATGGATCGTATTTTTCCCCCCAATTGCTGACTACCCCTAAGGCAGAAGATGTGATCTGGCTCCCACTGATGGGTTTATTTCTTGCTTGCTTTGAAAATACAAACTAAAATGTTTTCCTGTCCCAGCTGTTTCCCATTGTTCATGTTTATCAGCTCAAAGGGTGAACGGAGGAATAAAAAATACGCTCGCATTTCAAATGTGCCAGTCAGTCAATCTATTGTTAAAAGAAGAAAGCCTAATTGTCTGTGCTGGCAAACTTCTTTTTGGTGAATGTCCAGTTTTTAAGAAAAGCTATTCAGCTGTGCCATTTGTTTAATACATGCATAAAAAAGCACATAAAATCACAAGTTTTCTGTGGGATGGGGTGGGGGTGGGGAAAATCACATCTCTAAGTTATAGCCTTGAAACACTCAAGTGATGGCCTAAGTAGTAGTCCATGGATTACTTTTTTTTGATTCTTCGTTGGTCTGAATAAGTGACTAGAAGGAGTTTTCATGGAATAAGAGCTAATGATATCCTAAAACTGAAACTGGCCGCCTTCTCTAAATCTCACTTAACTTTGCACCTTTGAGAAGCAGCACTCCTTTCAAATTGCTTCACCAGTGCAGTGGTTAAAGTTTTTTCCAGTTATATGCACAGGAGTTTTGTGTTTCTATTTAAGCTACTACTATCCTTCATTTCTTCCCAAAATCTAGGCCTTCAGACCCTCATCCTAACATAAAATGAGAATCAGGATGGGGAGGGAGCAGGAACTACTTTACTGCATAGGAGAATCTTCTGTTTGTTTCCAACTCTTGCTATAATTATGCAGCTCTATCCTGTCTTTGACTTGCTCTCCAGCTCGTGCTGGCAGTGCTACTCTTCCAGCTTTCAAATTAAACTCAGCTAATCAGAACTGACACTCATTTTACACTATGCAAATGAGCAAAAATTTAAATCACAGACTACTATTTTGACCAGGACTGTATTAGTCCATCTCTCTGGGGCTAGCACTGTTTTCCTTTGAAAGCTTTTTGAGGAAAATATCATCTTTAGTTCCTCAGTTGTACAGCACCAAGCACAAAGCATTCTTACAGTCTGAAAAATAAAAAATAATCATCAATATAACAAATGACTGTGATGCTTTGCTGGGGGCTTCTCTGCTTTGCTAGGCTTTTCTTCTTTTTGATGGGGGAAGAAACAAGTAAGTGGCATTATCATCCAGCTATCACCCCCTTGTGACACTAAGATGAGATGTCACTCTCAGCAAATTGTACAGATATTTCTTACATGAGGAGTTCAATAACTCCTCATGACATCTAAATTACCATTCCAGGGTGTCTAGGGTAACACCTCACAGAAATGAATAAGGCAATAAGGTAATCGTCCCAAGTGCTCTGCAGATCGAAGTAGCTGCTTTGGTCACCCTGAGCTCACGTTTCCCTGGAAGTTTGAGAGCCAAATACTGCCTGAAATTGGAAACTGGGAGTCTAGGGATGAGCTACCTCTACACAATACGCTGAGGGCTTGGAGTTTTTCTAAGTCTGCCTTTACTAAGAGTTACCGGTGTATATGAAGATATTTCATACTGGAAAACACAATGAACCGGCTCCATAAAGAGTCAGTTCAAAGGTGATCAAGGCTAAACAGTACTTGGAATACAGTACTAAACCAGCCTTTACTTCTTTACAAACTTGGACTCAGTCCTGCGTTTGGATGGTTGTGAGTCCGTCTGTGAACTGCCATGAATGTGTCCGTGGCCTACAGCTGCACCTCGCTCTGACCTCTGTGCATATACACTGGCAGACTTGTGACGGACATATGCCTTGGTATCCCTGGCAAGTATTGGAACACAATTTTGTGGACCAGCAGTGGTCTGTGGAACACCATTTGAGAATCACATTGTTGAAATATTGCTTCTGTAATTGTTAAACCTACGTGTCATGCTAAATATCCATTGATGTGCATTTTTGTGCACAGCAGATGATATTTCATGCCTTATTTTTTGCTTTCTGTTTGCTGAGCTATAGCTTATATATGCTAAATATATATCTGTCAAGTCAATACAAAACCCAAGCCATCATTTCCAAATGACCCATATTAAGTTGAGGAACTTGAATGGTTATGGGGAAAATATTAAAAATAAATACAAGACTTTAACAGCGGTAGGTAGATTTACATTACTTTTTTCTGTGATATTTTTTACAGTCTGAGCAGTATGTGCATTTGTCTTCTTTTCTAAAAAGTGTCTTCACAGTCTCAGCATATGCTCAGCATCCCAGTGATGCTCAGCATATATGATAAACTCTGCCCCTTTTCAGCAAGTGGTGTAAGGCAGTTCTGACTCTGTTTTGGTGAGATCAAGCCCCCCTCATTGCCAGCCATTTGAGAAACTCCACTATTAATTTATTGACTTTGAAGAATAAAAATTATACAGATGCGTTCCAGAGAAGATAAGCCAAACAGGAGAATTATGGAGAAAAAAAAAAACAAAAACAACAAAACATGCAGCAGGTGGAAGGGAAGCAGTCAGGGAAAAAGGACATGTGTCTGCATTTTAGCTATTTATTTGGAGGATTTTTGTTGTTGCCTTAGGGACTTCTTAGGCAAAATACCAGCTACACAACTGCAGACAGGCAGGCATCAGGTGAAGGGCCCCTCCAGGGGGAAGTTTGGTGGCCAGAGAAGCAACCGGGCAGGCTGGGAAGGGGTGCAAGAGGAGCCTGCAAACCCTCTTGAGGGAACACAAGGTCTTCTTAGCTCTCCAGCCCCAGTGTTGGAGTTGCTGTAAACTGATTCAGTCTCTTTCCATTTCTAAAAATTATGGAAAACTGTGTTCTCTTCTATAAAGTATTCAAACTGCTACAGCTGGACGACATGCAACAGTGAAGTCTGTATATGTTCAAGGAAATTTCTATAAACCCATTATTAATATTCTGTGCCTTCATTATTAAATTGCAACAGACTTCTCCATTAAGGATGAAAAAAATTTTGGCTTAAATTCAGTAACTGACAAGCTGCTTAGAAGGTTTCAGTTAGTAGATTATGAGCTGTTCATCAAATCAAATCTACCAGATTTGGGCAGATTTTGCAATTTTTTAAATTTTTCCCTGGAAAAGAAACTGAATTTTAAAAACAGCCTACAGTGCTATGACTCTGAATTGCCATTTAGGGCCTGATCCAGTATTTGCTTCCCAAGATTTCTCTGCAATGATATGGTGATGTAACATGTGTTGGTTTAAGCCCTGCCGGACCGGAGAGCACGTTGCTATTGCCCCTCCCCCACCCTCAGCCGGTCGGGCTGGCAGTGAGACACAAACCCTGGGGTAAAATAAGAAGAAATTTAATACAACAGTGTGGTAAACAATCTGAACAACAACAGTGGCAATGATAACAACAATAAACAGCAATAACAGTGAACAAGACAAAAGATATACAGAGAAATACCGCAATGGTCACAGAACAAACCCGACCTGTGCTTCCCTCCACCAAAAGCCACCAAGGAAAAAAGTTCCCGCCCAGACCTGACATCAGCATGGTATGAATAACCTGGCTGGAGATCCCTTCCCCCTCTCTCTCTGCTGGGGAAACTTAACCCTATCCTAGCTGAACCAGGACAAACATTAGTGGAGTTTCTTAAGATCTGATAAAGTGCCAAGCAATTGATCCCCTGAAAACATTAACTTATAATTATACCGATTTACAGTAACTAGAACTCCAGATGTTGCTTGCTGGTGATATTCCAGCAACAGAGATCCAGGACAGATCTCCACTGTTCTGTGATCTGTGTAATCATTTTCCCCAAATAGTACAGACATAAAATAAGAACAGATCAAAATGGAGCAGAGCTCTCCGTGTATGCTCAGGCCTACTTCAGAGCAGTAGCAAATTTTGTCTCATGTAAGTATTAGTCAATGCCATATATGTGAACATGACTTTATAAAACCAAGAGACCTCCTATTTAGTCATCTGGAACAGCAGGTCAGCAAGCATAGCAAGTGTTGGAAATTGCCACTTCTGAAGTGCCATTCTGACATACATACACTAGACACAAAAGAAAATGGTATGCCTAAATCACAGCTCACTTCAGAATTTTCTGACCTTCCAAAATGTAGAGGAATTTGCAAAATTATGGTTAGCAATTGTTACTATTTGTTAAGTAATTGTTAGCTGGTTTTAAGACTTTACTTTTCCAAAACTGATCCACAAGTTAACATCCAACTCCTACTAGAAGCAAGCTAGAGTAATCCTCACCTGAATAACTGCCACCTTATTTCAGCCAGACACCAGATTTTTTCCAGAAGAGGAAAAAAGATCTCTTTCAGCAGATCCTTCCCTGGTTTAAAAGAATATTTCTTCACAATAGTTTTTTCCTTTAATTTTTTGTAAAAAAGGTAATTTTCTCAGTATGAAGCTCTTTGTTCTTTGTCCTTTGGGAGACAGAATAATTGGCAAGACTTGGCAGAATCAGTGATATTGCTGAACTTGTAATTGTCTAATATCTTAGTGTCCTAGATGGAAAGTCAATACATTATGATGTCCACCGGCCAAATTAATATTACAATGTTAAATGTGGTGGTTTGAAAATGTTTGAAATGCCTGTTTGAAATCCTTCATATCCTACATCTAGTGATTCAGAAGCTAGTAACACAGGGAATTTGGGTGCTTCATCTCCCAAGATAAATCTGTCCTTTCCTGGCTATTTTATGCTTTCGCTCTGTCAGACAGAGTGGCAAAAATTTCTGCTGTGACTGATTTTCCTTCAGTGGCCCAGAGCTTTTCCAAGAATTCTGAAGGAGACAATGAAAGATAATGTATTGGTGAACAGGCCACATTCAATCCACCTTTTTAAAAACTGTATTTAGCATTTTCCTTTGTATTATAAACTTCTTTCAAAAGTAGTGCTCAGTACAGAATGGGGTATTGGGCTGGAGTGTTCATGCATTATTTTATTACCATGAATATTGTTATGCCCTGCATCTAATGATCTCTTCATGACAGTGTCGATGTTACCCACTGTACAACAATTACACACAATGGAGTTTACACTCTGGAGCAAAACTTTGGACTGGACTGTAATGTACCATAAATAAAACAGTCACATTTTTAAAAAAAAATCAAAATATAAACTGCATCGTAGCAGGAGATTTAAAAAATTAATTAGAACTAACTCAGCACTCTTTGAAATCAAGAAATCTGTTTTTCTATAGGTCTGTGTCATTCCTGGTTTGGAAGACAGATTCATAGACTTTTATAAAATGCAGCAAATGAAGCCCATGTTGTGCTTTTTATCATTTTCCTACTACCATCAGAAAGAACAGGTTTCTTACAGGCTGTGTGGACCATCTGTTACATACAAAATGCACTTAGGGCTAAAAAAATCACTGTCTTTTCATTGCTTTTATAGTATTTTGCTTGTATAGACGCCATGTACTGTTTTGTTTTATGCAATATACTGTGATATCTTGCATTAATCAGAACAATTAATTTTCTCAGAAATCATGGCCACCCACCCGAAGCGATGTCTTTTGACATACCATAATATGTGTTATGGTATGATTGGTGTCAAGAGTTGACTAGTTATGCTGATAATGAGCCATACTTCTGAAGAGTCATAATCAATTATTCTTCATTTAGAAAGTCAGATCCATCAGCCTGACATCAAAATGTCATAACCCATTGATCTCACTTTGCAATCAAGGATTCTTGAGTCTTATTAATGGCATTCAGCTACGCCAGTTACATCAGCAATCCTAGTTATCATTTTAGTGGTATCGTTTAAAACACTGAAGTTAGTGGCTAAATCCATACATCCTTTTCATAATCCTTATTAATAGTTTCCATTCATCGTAATGTAGCTGTTTTAAAGATTCAAACAATTGTAAATCCGACGTGGTCTATGTATAAAAATAAATAAGACAAAACACCTGTGAGTCAGAAAGAGCTGAGTGGATTGGATTCCTTTCTGGGGGTCATTCTACCTCTCCTCTCACAGTTGGTGATGTCAACACAGTCTTTTAAAGAAGTTACTTCCTGCTATCTCACTGCTGCCCATCTGTTATTCCTGTATCTCCCCGATGACATGTCACCAGTGGTAGTGACAATTTCTTATCCACTGCTGTCAGAAAAAGAATAGCTTAGGATCTTGGAAACAAATTTCAAACTAAAAGTTGCTTTGAAGTTTGATCTGCTATTCAGTGAAGCACAGTGTAGAAGAAATAGTAAACATGTCAAGATAAAGGGAGTGAGAGTGGTGGAGTATGAGAGAGAAGAGCTGTATTTGCATACATATCCAGTGGGCCTTTTAGGCACAGATACTTAAGCAATGCATATGCCCTGTGGGATTTTAATCTGTGCTTTAAGATTAGGGAACATACATTGTCTTACTGAAGTAACTGTTGAAGACAGAGTCTAATTTTTTGCTTAGTGGGACGTTTTCTGTGGTACAGGATTTTACAGCAACATTGTTCCAATACTTAGGAACAGTCAGGACTCCTCTCTTAATGTTAAAAGGTTTTGTTCCCATTTTCAATTTAAACTTTACAAAAAGTAAATTACAATATGACTACTTAAAGTGACTCTGAGAAAAAAATGTTAACATCAGAACACTATACAGCAATGTCTGATTTTTTTCAAACACGTTTCTTAGTAAAATCAAGCATCCCCATGTAAGGTTTCATGTTTGATAAGCAGTACTTTCCTAGTAGGAAAGCGTCCAAATAAATTTTTTTTGCCTGGTCTGATAATTGCAAATTAACTGGGATAGGCAAACAATAGTTTGCCAAGTCCTATGAGCCCACTCTTGCCAAGCCAGCTCCCTGCAAGCCTCTCCCTCACAGCAACAAGTTTGTGGAATCAGGCCCTTTGTTTGGATCAATGCTCATCCCTTCAGGCAGAGCTAATTGGCTAATTCAATCACACTGGCTATTTAATTAATAAGGAAGCCCAAAATTCCACATGAGATGAAAGGATGAAGAGCCCAGGAATGACCCTTGGTAATAATAAAAGATAATTACAACCAAGAATTGCATTATTCAGACTTTGTTATTGACATGATAAGCACTGCCATATGCCATGCAAGCTGTGATATGCACCCTAGTGATCGGAGGTATAACAAAAGATCTTAGGTATAACTGCTTGCTGTATTTCAATGCAAATGTGACTTCACATGAAGAACTAAACACTATATATAAAACTAGAAAAAAGGAAAATTCACAGCAGTAATGATCGGAAAGTAGCTGGGCCACTTTGTTGCGTGTGTTCAGGTAAAGCAGTACTACTTGTAAGACTAGAGATTCGGTTTTCTGTGTGGAAAAAACAGGGATGTGTATTATGAGATCTGGCTCCAGGTAAAGTCCAGTTTAGCAACTCGGTTCCTGAGCGAGGGCATCAGGGTGCTGAATGGGAAAAAAAAAACCACAAAATTATTATGTTTACTAGCAAAAATAGATTTATGAAAAAAATACCCTGTTTTCTTGCAGAAACAAGTGAGAAACTGCTGGGAAAGGGGTGGGGAGCTATACTGATTTTAAAGGCAAATTCCCAAAATGTCACACAGAAGTTTCCACAAGAATTAAAAATTTCCACAGAAATGTTGGAATTTATATTTACATACTTTTCCCTGTGTAAATATTTTATTGACACAAGGCAAAGTGTCTGCTGATCCCAGTGAAGCAATATGTAGGGGTTCCCCGAAAGACACTGGGCTTGAAGAAAAATAACAAGGCTAGGTCGTCTGGGACACCACTTTCCTTACAAATCTTTATTGTGTGCTATTCTGAAAGACCACCAAGCTCCTGGGAGCTCGAATTAGAAAATGGAGTTCTGGGCTTGATTTTTGTCTCTGACTTTGACTCCTTGTGGACCTGGGACATGGTGCATGTAGCAGCAGGTCCAGTTCTTTCTCCTGTGCTCTGTCTCTTCAGACTGTACATTCCTAAGGTAGGGACCATCTCTTCATCTGGGCATAGCACAGAAAGTCCCCAATCTCATTATGGTTTCTTAGACAAAATGAAAAGTTTTATAAAATTTTCCCCAATTCCTAAAGAGTTCCTGAGTTTTATTGCTCATTAAAAGTCTGAATCTGAGAAGCCAGTGTTATTTGATTTGTAATGAATGTAACCCTTCAGTAAGATCACAGCTGTAATGTTGCAGAATCAGTCATGTAAAGAATAGTCCCTGCAAGAAAACCTGCCTTCTCTTTTTTTCTCTTTAACCTCAATAGAGCAGTTCTTTTGTTAATTACAGTTACTGCACACTGTGATATTGAAGTGCTCTGTTCTCAAACATATTCTTATTTATTTTAGTCCTTTTTTTCCCAGGTAATGAAATGTCAGAACCCTACTTTTTCTGGTTTTGTAGTATGTTGATCAAAGTGACCTTTGCTTTGCGGCAGACACAAATCAATATAGCGCTCTGCAGTATTTGACAGATAAAGGTGCAACATATAATAAATGGCAATCACTGACGAGGCGAGCAAGAAAATACCTGCCAACTTCAGTTCATACCGGCAATTTTCAGACAATGCCACATGTTATGTTCAAAGTAAAATTCATTCGTCCATCTAATAACAGAGATGGGGGATATTAAAGGACTCAGTTTTGTTAAAGAAATGTTTCATCTCACGGTAATAATTCAGAGTCCAGTCAGAGTCTACAGTGGTTGGTTGCAAGTAAAGTTATTACATTTTGAAGACAGGTTAGAAGAGCAATTTTCCTTGCCATAAAGGAAAGGGGGTGGCGGAACAGGGCAGGAGGACTTTTACTCAAGAAATTAAGTAGTAATTACATACACACATGCAAACACCATCTTATTTTTTCTCACACATACACAGACACATACACAAATTGTCTTAATATCCAGTATAGTGTTTCACAGCTGATGGTTTGATTTTCTCTTATTTTTCCAGACCTGCTGAGAAGTTACATACAAATGTAGCTGGTTTCTATTTAAATGCTTAATTGCAAGTAGTATCTGCAAAGTATCTGCCAGAGACTTGAAGTCAAGTGGCAGCTTCAGCCCACTGTAAATGAAGTCTGTGTGTGTTGGGGTAAATTTCTCTTTCACTATGGCTTGTCTTATTCTCAGTAACACAAACAGTTTAATGTAAGAGTCTAGCCCAAACAGAAAGCAAAGCTGGGTTTTACCCACTGTGATGAGTCGTACTCAACCATATTAGAAGTGGTGGCTGAGCAGCCACTTTTCACAGCATAAACACAGGCAGGCCAGCTCTCAAAGCAGACTCATGGCAAAGCATGAGGGAAGCTGCACTGTGTGAACCAAAACATTTCCCATCGTGGGAGACTGAATGTGGGACCGAGGCTTGCCTGTAGCCTCTGCCTGCAGCCTCTATAAGAGGAGCAGCAGAGATCCAGGCACTCTGTCCATGGAGTGGAGTTCTGGGTGCTTCATATGAAAGCTCTAATCCTGCCAGATGACCTCTAGTTACATTTCTTATTTCTTAGGACATAAGTGTCTGTCCATGGAATGACGAAAAAAACCTGCTGGCAGGACCTTTAAGTAAACATTCTCTGCTTTGTTTGGGCACCTAGAAAGCATCTGTATTTTCTTCTTCTTGTAGGAGACTATTTTTTTATTATGACTGAAAAGCCTTTTTATGTATCTGTTGTTCATAATGTATGTAAGCTTATGACTTGCATTTGAGTACTTATTTTCACAACTACTTTTTATGAAGCTGTTGATAACCTTCAGGCAAAAAAAAAGGACAATTCACATCATACTGTTGTTAATGGCTGTTAAGAGCCATTTGACGTGGTTAACTGAAGACACATAGCTAATTTCTGAAGCCAACACTTTAGTTCCAAAATGTTGCTCATGTACATGCAAGTGCAGTGCGTACCTGCTAGTGCATCGACCTTCCACATGCAAAATCTAAGACTGCATAAGCCACATTAACTTTTGATTATGATTGTCAGCATATGACCATTTATTAGTACAGTTCAGGGCTAATGGTAAATTCAGTGTTGAAGCTTATGGCTGAAAATCAAATATAAAATCCAGCTGATGCTCCAAAAGCAGGATAGCCTCCAGTAAGAGGATGATTCACCCATTGCAAACACAGCACGCTGACCAGAATACATCATCTTGTGTTGACATGCAAAATGGAAAGTCCAGTTCTAGAGAATAAGTAAAACACCCCAAAATATCGTAGTAAACTTTTTGAACAGCTCTAGATTTTTTTTTTTAACTTAGTGAACTTTTCATCTCTTATCCTACTCTTTTTCAACAGAAATACTGTATTAACTTATACTCAGTCTTTTCTTCTGTGATCTGACATAAGACAGCTCATGCTGCTCATACACTACACAAATGAGAATTTATCTGTCTGGTTACTGCTGTGCCATTTTAATACTATTTTCTCACCCTTTCTTTATGAAAATACAGTTTACCTTCGCTCATTTTTTTTACAAAATATTGAACAGAAAACAGATGTTTTGTGTCATTTGCCTGCAATAATGCCAGGCATTTTCCTAAGCTACTGAATGCATGATTAACCTTAAACTGATCCTACTTCTGTGTCTCATTTTTCCTATGTCCTGTTGTATTAAACAGTACCTGTCATTACCTGTGAAGTATCATGTAGCGTAGTTCATGTTAACCCATTCTCAATTTCTCACACCCTCAAGCTTGTGCAAAACAATTATTTCTCTGATCATTATACATTTTTCCACTCAATGTATTTGTTGCAAACCAATCACTTAATAGTGGTCTGTAAGGAACTGTTAATAGTTTCTGACCTCTCCAGCCTGGGAAATGTTATGTAGTTCAGCAAAAGTTTTTCCGCATAGAACATCCTTGTTATTTGAAATGACTTGGTAGAGAAATTATTTCATAGTAGGTTATCACAGTCTGGCTTGTTGTCAGGTAATTGGCAGTTATGAAAACACCACATTCATTCCCCTTAAAGTTGTATGTAGTTGTTCTGCTACTGTAAAGTGTGGGTTTGGGGGAGGAGAGAGTCTCTAAACATCATAACCTTGCTGAGGGGATTGTCACCCCAACTGGCAAATGCTCAACTGTGAGCAACAGATTTATTACCTGACATAATTAATTGCCTAGATAGTGACATTTCCCATATTATAGACAATTGTGAATTATGAGCCCAGCTGCTAGCCTTCTCATTCACTGAAATCGGTTGATAAATATGTTTATTCGAGGTCAGCTTGGCCTCATCCATTAGAAATATTGTTTTTCTAAACATTACATTGATTTAATTTAACTCTAATCAATTTAAAATGGTTCTGACAATTAACAAAAGCTTCGAATATGACCTTAAAGTAATAGGATTCATTAGCTATGTTTAGGATTAAACTTATCCTAATAGGGCTATTTTTCTTCTGAGGGCAGGTAGTAGGCCGACTGGTGGTCAGTCAAAATGAAATCAATTATTATAAATTATACAGTTTGGGTTGATTATGTCGTGCCTGTTAATTTGATAAATAAGGACCTCAAACAATAGAAGCCATTTATTAATAACTATCTATATCCCAACCTGTATCACACTTTACGTTACAGCTGCAGGATCATCTGTTACCCATGAAGTATTATATTCTCTACTGCTAGGCATATATGCTAATTAAACCCATAATTAATTGTAACAGTTATAGTTAAAGTCAAAATGCTGACAGCCTTTTTGGCCTATTATTCATGGTAATCAACTGATTCAAAAGGCAGCGTAATCAACAATTCCTGCACTAGCCAGGGGATCATAATACAACTGCAGCACCAGTGACAGCTGGCACCCACAGGTCTTTGGATACAATAGGAAATCTAAACCTCTAGAACTGAAATGCTTCAGTACGAACAGTGCCTGTTGTTTTCTGAGACAAAAAACAAGCGTAAGTCGTATTTAAGAACTGCATCCCTAACGTAATGGTTAACAGAAATGCACAAGAGCCATGCTCCAGAGAGCCCGCCCTGCCTTCCTGGGGTAGCAGCAGCACTGAGGGTTTGGTACCATGGATTAGTGTCTTCTGGTTGTAACCCCTCACCAATCCCTTCTCTGCCCACAGCGAGGCCATCTCAGATTAGGCATGAGAATTCTGGAGAGTCTTTTTAAATATCAGGAACAGATTTTATTTGCTCTGTTCTCACTGAACATGCGTCTGCTGAATGGTGGAGAGTGACCAAAAGGCATGTGCCCTCTGAGTACATTATCCGCAGAGAGGAACATTAGGCTGTGCAGGGGACCTAACATTTCCTACATACATCTGGCTGAACCTGTGGGAAATTCCTTTTATTTTGTTCCCAGACACAGTGGTGAATTCCATACCCACAGCAGCCGCATGAGAACAGGGTGGAGAGAGGAAGGAGAAGGGGAGAATCTGACCATTGGCGGCAAAGATCCACAAGTACTCTTCCAAGACTTGCTCTGAAGCAAGTGTCCCATGTGGGCACAAATTAGGGTGCCTCCAGAGTGTCCTGAGCTCTTCAGCAGGCAACCAACAAAATTAGCAGCCACTTTTAGCAATCACACCTTGCAGCCTAGATGAGGTGCAATGCCAGATGAGCCATCCGAACCTGTTGCATCCACCAGGTAAATGTCTCTACATGCATCTCTACTTGCTTTCCTCCTCAATTTAAAGACAATCTAGTTACCTATCATTGCATGTGGCCTCAAATCACAAATTCTTTCCGAGTTGTTTCTTCTGTGGTCAGGCATGCTCATGGCCCATAGCAACCCTAAGCCAGCAAGTTTATACATACACAGCTTCAGATGTGCTGCTTCTTAAACAAGGTTAGCTGTAGTTTCATTACTAAGATTTACACTGTCAGTTACAGAGATGCCCATCCAATCCTATAACACAAAAATTTATGGGCATCACAGAGAAATTTTTATTGTTAAAGCCCATATACAATGTGTGCCCTTAGTGACACATTTTTAAATAAAATATATTGTACTAGTGATTTCTAATGCTTAAAATAAAATAAAATAATAATCAACTTTTAGCTGCAGTTTCCCCCTGGTTATTGAGCTGAACTTAATGACTGGCTGAAAAGTATTTGTCAACACAACAGCTGGAGAGCAACACTTTCTTGTAGCTTTATGTCACAGCATATGCCAGCCACTCAGAACATGTGATAATTCAACTGGAGCTGGTACTACAATAGCAGATGGGTTGAAGCATTGTTATTCTCACTCTAGCTCCCAGCCCTTGAGGGATCACTAAATAAAATCAAAGCAGATGGACCATTACAAGCTCATTTGTGTTCACTACAAGCACCTCAACCTCCAGTTGTGATATACTGCACCTTTGTATGAAATGACATGTATGGTAACATGACCTAATGAAAATAGCATCAGACTTGGCAAGTGAGGAATGAGGCTGGGAAATATGCACAGATCTATTTATCACTGAGTTCTTACCTTGCAGAAAGGGTTCATTTCCGCCTCCCCCTGCCCCCCCCCCCTCCCCCCCCCCATGTTTATCATTGTATTTCTCTCCATGTTTATAATTTAATTTCCCCACATTAGTCGTTAGAACTAAAAGAGGTGGCTGTTGGTTCTGGCTGTAGAAGGTCTGGCAGGTTTCCTGGCCTCTGCCAAGACAGGTTGAATGCTACTAACCACAGTGCAAAACGCCTGTTATTCACTCATTTCTACACGCTGATGATAACTATGTTCATCCAGGTGTCCCACAAGTGCCAAGGCTTTGGCCACCCACTGATACCACTATCTGTGGGGATCAAGATTTCCATGTACATTTCTCAGCCTGCTTTTTCATGATGAGGCCTTCCACAACGCTGCCGTTTTGAGCTTATGGGGGACTTGACAGTGCATAAAATCAATTGCTCAACTAAGCTCCAGAATTTTTGTTGGTGAGGTCAGAGTCAGCATCCCTGACCAAACTGTGGGTGTCCCAGGGCATGGGAGTTAATTGCTTGTAAAGGATGAACAATATTAAAACTGTCAGTTGTTCGGAGTGGGATCCTTTGGGGCCTGCTGACAAAGTTAGAGTCTGTGCTGAAAAATTCTTCATGCCATCCTCAACAGCCCAACATAGGGTTGGAGGCACATTTATTACCAGCTTAGACAATGTTAGATACATTTAATGTCTTCTGAGTACCTTGTATAGCAGTGCACCACCAATGTCACCTGAAGGCTTTTGTCCCAGGGTCCCCACCCTGGCCATCTTGCTCCAGGGAGCAATGGCAAGATGAAGTATGGCAGGCAAGCTCTTGATTCATTTTTATGACACTGTGCCCTCTCCACAACCACATGGGTGCACACACACGCATGCAGTTAATGACAGCCGCCAAACTAAATTCCTCTCAAATAGGAGTTTTTCATATTTACATGTATATTTTTTCTGCGTGGTTTTAAACAGCTTCTGCACACTACTGTGGAGACAGCTGCATTCAGTGCTAAATAACATACTGTGAGCTTATTAAAGACTTTGGGATTTCTTTTTTTTCCCTGTCTAAACAGGAAAAATGGAAGTAGTCAGATAGTGAAGTGGGGGGGGGGGGGGGGGGGGGGGCAATTAGACACTTTCGGTTTTATCTGCATGAAAGATCCCATATAAGAATATGTCTTTAGTAAAAGCTCCATAGGTCAACTGCCATAGGCCCGCCCTCACGACAGCTCCTGCTGGATTTTGAAGACCCAGATAGATGCAGCAATGAAAAGCCAAGGAAATTTGCTTCATCAGGGCTGATAAATACAGTTGAGCTTCTGTGACTGCAATATGCCAGTTGAAAAAAAAACTTGTCCAGCTTCCTCTGTGAAACAGATGCCTGCTGAGTGTTTGAATTGTATAAAAGCATGGATCAGCTACTGAATCAGCTAATATTTCTCACCTTAGCCAGAAACTGCAGGGCAGCTGAGCAGTCACAAGGACAGTGCTTGCAGGTAGCATGCTGCATGCAGTTCCTGGCCACGTTCATGGCTGGCTTGTTAGTTCTTCCTGAGACTTTCTGTTAAGTGTAAGGACTCATCCTCAACTGTGAATCAGCGTAACTCCATCAGAAGCGTGTGCAGGTCAGGTCAGACGTCAGCACTGCATCTTATCTGCTGGTCAGCTTTCCTATCAGCCAAACTAATTTACTAAGATAATTCTGTTTCCTGCCATCTGTTACAATAAATCAGCCACTGCAGCTTCATTGAAGTCTCTGCTAACTAATGAGCTGCCCTTGAAATCCTCAAACTGTATGCAGGGGGGGAGAAAACCCTTATTCTTTTAAGTATAAAAAAGTTTTAGATAAACAACTTGATGTTCTGGGCAGTGCTGTATCTCTTCAGCCTCATGTTAATGGATCATTTTTGCCAGAGTCAGCTCAGACTGGGGCAAAACCAGTAAATGCATCAATCATTCCTTTAAAAATAAATTTTCTGAATAATGTGATCTCAGGTGGTGGAGCATACATGTGGGTAAATGCAAACATGGAGAGGTGAGACAGAGACACAGACTGAGCACTTTGAGGAAAGAGTGGGAGTAAAATGATGAGGGATCCACTGTTGTGGCTGTTGAGGAAAGAAGTAAGGATGGTCCTGTGAAGTGGTAACTTTCTGGCACTTAATTTGAATAGGAAAAAAATATTGAAGATAGATGGGAACTGAAGAAATGTAAAGCATCCTGGAGCATGCCTACTACAGCAGGAAAACCTCAGGGGCAAAAGGTACTTTCTGCTTTTTTCTTATGGCGATGTCAAACTACCGAGAGCAGTAGTGCTATAATTTACAGTCATATTTAAAACCAGAAAATACACTAGTTTATGCCCTGATTGTATTGTTTTGTTCAGATCTTATATTTAGTAATGCTGAATTATTTTAAAAAATAAATTTCCATCTCTCATGGAATTTCAGCATTTTCTTGTGGATTATTCTGCAGACTAATACTGGTTTTGAAGTAGCTCTGCTGGGGTAAAACTCAGCTGTGCTGTACCAGTTAGGTTACTGAAGGGAACCAACACCTTCAGCAACATGGTTAGGTTCATTCAGACAGTCATTTGGCAGAAGGATGTTTAAAAATAATTGCATATCCCCTCCCTGTTTTAAAATATTCAGAGGAAAAGTCACAGAAGATCCGATAATGTGACAATAATAATGATGCTGAAGAACAGTATTATAGTGTGAACTATATATCCCTGGGTTTCATTTACATGTTTAGCAGCTGTTTGTTCTTCAATCATAGAGAGATCATCACCTGACTTGTAAGAAGAGAGGGGAAGTCTGTTCACCTTTGGGCAACTAGCTCTGCATTTATTAATAGTTGTTGCCCATCTCATTATACATTTAATTGCTGTATTATAATTTATTTATTCATCAATTTATTGTAATAGATGAGTAGCAACAAAATTACCTTTGCAAATTACTTTGATAGGTGGAAAATTTGCATGGTTAAAAAAAAAAATCCCAACATGCAGTGTGGAATGTGAGACAGTACCTGATGAATAGCATCTTGATGTGTGAGTGTTAGCATATACAAGCTGGTGTCATTCAAAAGTGAAGGTGAATCCGGCCAATTTATAGACTATTTAAAAAGAAATGACTATGTAACTTATATGCAATTAGCCTTACATTCCCCAATGTCTCTTTTCTTCATGGAAGAGGGAATCAGCTGAAAATGAAGGATAAATAGGTCGGGAAGAGAGGACTCCTCACAGATTAGAAACCTAAAGGTAGGAAGTTTGCACAGCATTTGGCTAAACTTTCTGTTGGTGTGGGTGTCACACTTACAAAAGCTGTATGTATGTAAGCTCCTGCCGTGAGGGGGGCCCGGCTGTCGGTGCCTCGCAGACAGAGCCCTGGCCGGACAGGGCTGTTGCACTGAGTTGTGCCCAACGCGGGCCCGCAGAACTCCTGAGAGGACTCATTGCCATGTTCCACACCAAACCCCCACTCCCAAATACTTAGTTGTCTAAACTAGGTCTTAAGTGGACATCAGGAGGAGAGAAAATCAGCCCACCACCGTATTTGCTATTCAAAGTCCCTTAATGTGTAGCTACCATGTGACACCCTAAACCGCCTCCATTTTAGCTGAGGGTTGCCTCAAGCAAGGCAGGCAGGTCGTGCCCATCTTGGGTTGGGGGGGGATGTTTAATGAAACCTGTGTGTTCTGGGCGACACACTGTCACCATCCCCATAGGCAGAGCCCAGACGTGGGGGTGTGGGCAGGAGGCCCAGCCCCACCAGCTCCCCAGCCCAGCGTTAGTAAGGTTGTAGCTCAACCAACTGTTGCAGCATCAAACAGGCGGTGGGAAGGAAAGCTGTGGCTTCCTGACAAATAACAAACATAACAAATATAACAAATAACATTCCATAACAAATGGGGCCACAGAGTCATGCGCGTGAAGAGCTAGGAAAGATGCGCACAATTATTTTTTCAGTTATTAATGCATATAGAGAATAGTTAGGCCCAGAAAAACCTCTGAATTTTTCTTCAATTAATTAATTTATAAAATTGATTAATAAAAACAATGTCCACTATCAAATTTCTGTATACATAGGCCAATCAGCTGCAGAAGTTTACCATTGGGGCATAAAATGCAGGGTAGTTTGGTTTGGGTTTTGGGTTTGTTTTTTTTTTCTTTTTGTAAATGTTTTTATTGCACTACTAGCTCAGTTGTAAAAAGCATCAAATGTATTTGTCGCCACTGATGAGTACCTGCAGTGCTGGGTGTGGGCTGAGGTGGGATGGCAGCCTGCACCCTTTCCGGTCATGGCCTTAGGTAGTTGAGCAGCAGAGGGGCTTCCCTCCTTGGGCACGGCGCTCGCTGAGCCGTGGGGCAGTCGGGGGCAGCAGCCCTGGGGCCTCCGCGCTCCCCAGCGGCAGCCATGAGGGGAGCGGGGGCCAGGGGAGGGGCAGCACAGCCGCCTGCGGCTCCTGAGGAGCAAACCGACGCCTGCGACCGTAAGGTGCTCTCTGTGCCAAGCTTCAGTGATGCTACAGCTGGAACCACCTCCCCTGCCTACCCTGGCTTCCTTTTGCCCCAAAACCACTTCATGAGTCCCGCACCAGCTCACAGGGGAGGTGGGCCTCAGCCGGCTCCCCTTTCTGCGCTGGCCAGGAGCAGTTCTCTGGGAGGATCCTAAAGAACAGAAGTAGGGCTCACACACAGAGGCTGCAGCCACACCGCCGCGTTCAGCAGCTGCAGCTGGACCTGCTCCTCATGGCGTGACTGACTCACACTGTGCTTTTTTCCATGACATTTTGTTTTGCATGGAAGTTTTTGCTTTGAGAAATTACTACTGCATTCAAGTTGTTAGTAGTTTTCATTAACCGCCCCGAAGCTCTACAAGTGCCCCCAGATCTCCTAGGTATTTTGCATCTCCCAGCAGTATCTACCTTAGGCACTCAGACATTTCCTTTGGATCCAGTTTTCCATTATCAGAGCTTTGCACTGCGCTGCCGGGCCTAGAGCCACGGGGGTTTGGGTGCAGGGAGGACCTGAAGCCACCTTGCCCAGGCTGGGGCTGATGGTGGTGTCAGCGATGCCAGCCCAGCCCCTTGGGCCACTCCGACACGCAGTGGGACATGAGCTCAGGCTGCAGCTGTTTATGAACTACCTCAAGGCTTGACCAAGGGGGCAATTCTGAGCCAAATACCGAGCCAATTCTGAGCTAAAGACCCGGTATTAGACTTGGTGTATGTTTGAAATTTATAAACCTGTGAAAGTTTTGTATGGATCTAATTACGTTAGCCCAAAAGTAGTTTTAAGAGCAGCACTATAAAATTGGATTAAAATAGCTGTATAGACACCTATGAATACAATTCATTTCTAAAAGCCGTAGGTTAGGAACAGGCAAGAAGTTTCCAGCTGGTACAGGCACTGCCCTCTTGTGACTGAACACTCGAAATACAGGCAGACTTCCAGCTGCAGCTGCTCGGCAGAGCTCAGCTCTACTGAAGATAAACATTGATGGCAGTGCTGTAAAAATGTTGAGTGACTTGTTCTGAGCATTTTCTCCATAGTGATTCACAGGAGGGCTCAGCTTTAGCTTTTAAAAAGTCAACTGATAATCTTATTGCAAATGAAAAAGTTTAAAAAAACAAACCCTTTACATTGCAGAAACAGGCAATACATTTCCTAAAAATGTATTTGGCCAGTATTTTTACGAGTGTTTTAAGAGAAAGATTTTAAAAATACTTAAAGTTAACAGCATTCCTTTTGCTGTCCCAGGTAGGACTTTTATTTATTATTACTACAATACTCAGGAAATTTAAAAAATTAAACCTAACAGTGTTTTTCTAGCTAGAGGATGCGTGCAAACTTGGCATCCAGGGCTTCTAAATGGTAGCTCTGGAAGCAGCACTGAGGCTACAGCATGATCCTAGAAGGAACTGATCATCTAGGGTCAGCACGGTAATGTTCTAAGCATTTCAATTATTTTTTCCCCACAGGCAAACTACAGTTAGCCACAGAAGCTTTTTGTTAGTTTTCCATTATAGTATAAGGTAGACACAAGTAGTATATATACTTAGATGTGATTTGATACAGTACAGCAATTCCTAAGTTTTCTAGAAATGTTGAAATTAAGAGATTATCAAAAATATGTAAAAAGAAATCCTTCTGTAAGTATACAAAACAAACTAGTTCAAAACTGTATTCAGTATTGTTCGTGACACTCCCAAAACACCAAGCCCCCAAAGAAATGAATAGAGCCATAAGAATAATATTTTTAATTAATATTAATACAGAAAGAGCACATGGTACATTCCTTTCCAGCAGCAGCTAATTCCGCTCTACCATTAGGGGGAAAAAAATTAAGGCCAGCTGAGGGCAACCTGATACAATGGTTTGTTTCCCTAACTTGTTACTGGAGACAGCCTTTTTAAGTTTAAGAGACTATTTGTGCATAAAACATGGGATGTTTATTTAGCAAAACATCAAGAACAGAGAAAAAACATGCTTTGTTACAGTGGTAAAAATACACAAAACTCTCAAGCTGCTTTTTACACCAGTTCAGTTCTGAAACCATAAAATTCCAGGTTGCAGCATGTTGTGCCTCAGTATGGTATTTAACAAGCTATTGTTAGGGATTGTGGTGACCAAGTTCATCTATTCAGTAGAGTAAAGTGCACAAGAAAAATAAGTGCATTGAAATGAACCATTTATGATTATGAGTAATTGCTGTTACACATAGTACTTGCTTAAAATGGAAATCTCACAGGCTGTTTAGTTAAACATAGTACTACATTGTCAAGAGCACAGAATCAGTAGCACAGATATTAGAAAGACCTTTACTGAACATATATATTTTTGTATTTTTTCCTCCAATTATCTCCCACACCAAAAGACAAGCATTCTGATGTAGCTTACTATGGGTTTGGGGTTAGGTTGTTTGGTTTTGTTTTCGTAGTGTGTAAGGCATCATCTTTAAATAAAATCTTTTCTCTTTACCCACTATGTTCAAAATAAGCATTTAGTGGTGCAGTGGTTTGTTCAGTTTTCTACTGATTTGAACCCCTATTTCTAAACATGATTAGCAGAGTAGGGGCTGAGAGTGCAGTTTTTCTCACCAATTACGAAAGTTTATGTATTATGAAATATCTGTGTTTTTACAGGCTTTCAGGAACCCTATTTTCTATGTTTTCTTACTCACAGGTTAAGGCCATTGTTAGCAATACTTAAGAGCCAAACCATGAAACAATGAGCTAAGTGCTATTAATTTATGGGTACATTCACCATATGGAAAAAAAAAAAAAAAAAAAAAAAGAGAGAGAACTGATTGGGAGGTTCCCAAATGCATTAAACACATCAAAGTTGGGTGCTTAGTCACCGGACTCTTTGGGCATTATGTTTGACTGCAGTAGATGCTTTGAAAATGCAGGCTGTATCTTCAAAATAGCTTATTCAATTCCCCTACAATATATGCTGAAGGCTAAAAAAACAGTTTCTTACCCTTGCTATTTTACAAGTTTCCTTTCACAGTGAAATCACTTTTCTGTCTGTATAGTCCTTTCTGAGAACAGAAAAAAAACCTGGAGTTACATTTCCACAGCATTTGATTTACATTGTCCGATTATTTCCAACCCAATGCAGTACATCATAAAGCAATACTTTTTGGCTTAAAAGATGACTCAGTTGTCAAAACCAAGACCTTTTTTTTTTTAATGCTATAGAAGACATCTCTGTCCTCTTAATTGATAAGCAATAAACTAACAATGTAATCATATACTGTTTGCAAAACTATTTACAGTTTTGCAATAATATATAGTATGAAATGCAAGCTGTAAAGCACTACCTGCATTTCAAAACACAGTATTTGTCACCAAGAAACATGCACAATAATGCATTTGAACTCCCACTTTCTTCGATAAGATCTCTACATGCACCACAGTAAGAGTTCACACAACTTCTTTTCCATTTGCAGTCAAAGGCCAGAAGATTGGAGGCAAGAAGCCAAGCAGTTCATTTACACCCAGCTATTTTAATTCACAACTGCTAACAGAATACACATCCTGAAAAAAATGGGATTCTTGGATATTTGCAGTTGTAAAAGAGGTGGGTATTTTACTACACATTACTCATCTAGAAAACTTTAATATGGTTGCCAAGTCCAAGTCTCCCCTCTGGCCATAACAGTTCCAAGGCTGTTCTCCAAGTTCAGGCAGGAAGAGGGTAAGATAACTATAACTTTAGGTAGTATGTAATATATGGGGGAGGAAGAAAGATGACATAAGTGAAAGACATATGAAAGTTAACACACTAGGAAAACCAGAAAATAAATCTAGGGATAGGGAAGAGCAAGAATCCAGACATTCAAATTGGTCTCATTGGTTTTGTGCTTGTTCACTTTGTAAAGCCTTTATGTTTGCTCCTTGTTCAGAAGGGGGCACCACCTGCAACTACTTTCAGCTCCAGAATCACGATGGGGCTAGTGGACTGAAGAACTATCAAATTTTATAGAAGTTGAGGGTTGAATTATTAGTGCCTTTTTTTTTTTTTTTTTTTTTTTTTGTAAGCCCCCTCTTGCCTTTACTCTGCAGACAGCTCTATTTAAAAACATCATTTGAGGTACTTGGAGGCTGTGGCTGGACTTCCTCAGTATGTAGCCAAGGGTGGGCTACCATACCTACCGCTCAGATTATGTTGTTTTTCTCTAATCCATTCTAATAAATACAAACTGCCTAGCCAAGACCTATAGCTAGTCTTTTTACCTTATATTGCCTATGAGATGCTTCTACAGCATCTGAGCATCTGCAGCTGCTGTCCCAGAGCAGGACTGTATGTAGCCAAGGACATGCCAATGGACAATAACCCATCCACTGAGAGATGCTTATAGAATTCATCACCTAAAACCTCACTGAAATTTTTCAGGAGAGAGTTCAAGAGCTCACAGAAGTACTGAAACTGAAGAAATAGAGCCTTGCCAAGGAGCACAGACTAGATAAATAAGGGAACGTGGAAGGCAGGAGACTGTTAGAGACAAAAGCAACTGTGACACTTTTAATAACTTTCTTGCTCTTGAGAGTGAAAAATTAGAGCATGCTTCACGCAGCGGCTAAAGGAACAGTTCAACTCCCTCAGCACCCCTTGCTTTAGACACATCAGTCCTTCAAAGATAGTTTTCAAATCTCTCTCTAGTACTGTTCTGTGATAGAGTGTGTCCCAAAGAAAGAATTTAAGTTTTCCAAGAAGAACAAAGTAACCACATTTTCTACAATATGGGATCAGTCTCCACTGTCTTTAAATCAGTGGCTTTTGCAAAGCAGTTTTTCCTCTATTTTGTGACCTCTCCTTCTATAGACTTGATCCCCAAAAGGAAGTTTTCCATATAAAACATCTTAGAGTTGAAAATGTACAGCTTATATATATGCAATTTGTACAACCAGATTTTACTGTATATATATATAGATGCATGTTTGCTAGTCAGTGTAGACAGAAATAGCTAAAAGGCAGCTAAACCAACAGTATTTCATTGCAAACAGGAACCAACAGACTTCATAGTATTTTACATCAACACAGGTTGTGCAGCTTTTCCAGTTAGGTACCTGGCATACAGTAAAACTCTGATCTACTTTTAGTTATAGTTTCATGTTTCCAGGCAGAGATTTTTAATATTCATTAGTAATCCTGAAATGAAGAGTCAGATATATAACATATTCCCAGGTAGTAGTTTAATGTACTGCAGAAAAGTCAGTTTTGTTTTACCAAGGACTAGAATCCACATCAGTAACATTCCCTGAGGCAGTCCACTCTTTTATTGTTTTGTCCTCAAATTATTTGTATATAGTTGCTGTTCTGTTCCAGGCTGCTTTGTTTCTTTAAAAATAGACACTTAGAATAAGACATCTGTTAACTTTCATTGTTAATTTTTTATTTCAGCAATTATGCTTCCCCTTAATATCCTCTTCTCCTTTCCCCCCCCCCCCTCCAAGAATTGCAAGTTAACAGATAGCAAATCTGTGTGCTTGATTTTCACAAGATAGGAATTCAGATCTTTAAATGATCATTAATTTTTGAAGATGCAAATGTGTGAACTGAAAAGAATGTAGTAGACAAATAACAGAACAGAATTAATATGCAAGGAACAGTCTAAAACATCATATTAAAACTGAAGTTATTCTCTCTTCAACAGAGAGAATCTATGGCGCTAAAAAGATCAAGGGTGGGGAGAACTAGTGGGGGTGGAGGGTAGAGAAACACAAGAGAATCATCATCCTAGGTCCACAGAAACACACTGAGCAAGAATGCTGTGTATCTTTACATTCTCAGTGGACTAAGGAGGTTTCTCCTGATACAATTCCACCTTCAACATTTAAAAAAAGCCTGTGTATAATCAATGCACTTAAAGCTTTAAGTTTTAGTAACTTCACTTAGACTTTGTTTATAAAACAAACACACACAAGCACACTTCCTAGAGTGCAAAATGCTTAAATACTTCAATTACAGAACTCCACACGTAGTTTTTGGAACAGTAATCCTTTTGCTCTCCTAGTCAACTTCTTCCTTGTCATTGCATCCATTGCCAGCAACGGTTGCATTAAAACTAACCAAAAAATGCAGCAAATGCAACAGTCGATAACTCTCTACCGTTTCTTCAGTTTTCCAGAGGATATTGTTCATTTGTATAAACTCATCGTTGGACTTTGATACATGCACATGTAAGCATCACAAAGCAGTCTTCGTGCACAACCTTGAATTTTTCTGGAATCCAGTGAGTGTAATTCTTCTAGAGACATCTTCAGGTATTCACCAACTTCTGGACATGGGGTAACTTGTGGAATGTTAAAGCCATTCTGACCTCCTTTTAATCATTAGGAAAGAAAGAGAAACAGATAAGGATAGCATCTACACATATTTGCTCTTTATAATTTACTTCAGTTATGACAGTATCACCAGTTCTTGAAAACACCTTCTAAAAAAACCTAAATTTGCCATTCTGGACGACTTGCAAACTTATATGAAAAGTGCATTGTTCAAAAAAAAAAAAAAATAAAAAATTACAGTTGATGTCAGAATACGTTGTAGTGCTTACTAAAACATCCACACATTCAGGGATAATGACCTGAATACATACTCCACCTCAGATGCTATCAAATTTGTTAATAAGGTGGCAACTGGTAACAGTTGATGAATTTATAAACCAGGAGCATCTGCACCTGACTTGTAAGTCTAAGGCTGAGTTTGCTCCTGGCCATTTTCCATGTAAAAATAAGCAAATTCAAACAACGCAAGTATGGACATCCATGAGACTGTTCCTCAGCAGACATTCTTAGCTTGCAGCACTAGCTGAAGAAAAATACTTGTGATACAAAACCCCCTAAGATCAGCAGAAGATATATCCAGTGGTTATCTCATGTGATCTACATTCCTGAAATAGTGATTCTTTACAGACTTCAGTCGTACACATTTCAATCACTATGAAATAATACTTGATTGCCTTCTGAAAAAGACTAATCCTGTAGCAGTTTCGTTTTTAACAGGAGGCAAGATTCTTCTCTCCCAACTAAATCACATTGTAACAGTGAGGTTCAAGAACTCTCCATGCAAAGAACTGTTACTACGAGTCTGACACTTGCATCTACTACTGTTTTTCTCAGGCAACAGAACTGAACAAAGAGTCCTTATTTAAACCCTGTCTAATGCAGCAGTATCTAAGAGAACACTTATTTTACTGACATCCGTATTACTACAAGGTAACAGTTTTCCACTGATAACTCTAAAGAGATCAAAAGAATGGCATAGGTGTTGTAATGCGTGGCTGTTTCTTTTATGGTAAAGACACCTACACCAAGTCATTTAAGAAAAAGTAAAAAAAATATTTGCATACTATCTGATAATTGTGTACATCCATTTAAATAAAGACTGAAAGAACACATTTCTGCAGTTGTTTATTTAAAATTAATTCTCTCTGCCAAAATTGCAAAGTATAGAAAAATGTATGAATCGTCCCACTAAGTACTAAGTACAATTACTTGTGTACCATCTACTTACTACAGTATCCAATTTAGGTGAAATTCAGATTATGCAAACCAGCGGCTGCTATGAAATCAATGTGCTGAGGTAAAACTGGGTCAAGATTAGTGACCAAGCTTCAAGTACATCAATTTAAACAATATTAATATCCTCAAAATGTTAATAAATAGGCACTGAAATTTAAAATAGTAATGCACATTAAAAAAATAAGATTAGTAAAAGATCTACCATCCCGATCTGCCATGCTGTCAAAGAAAAGCCAGGCGGAGTCATCCCTCCCGTATTTAACAAAAGCTACATAGTGGCTTGTTTCTATGCAGAGAACAGCAAACAACTCCATCTTCTGGTACGGGATGCAGCCATGTCGCCAATCCCAGTCTGGAAGATCTTTAGGTAGTGACAATGGATTGAATTTATGACTCTGTCTCTTGGGATGAAGATGAACCTACAATTGAAGTGGTATTTCAGAAGAGAAAAAACACCCCCTAAGATTATTTGTTCAGTGGCTGGCAGACAAAGCTAAAAAGAACATTACTGCTGAAGATTAATGGCATTAGAGAAGGAACTGCAATAACAGTGGCAGACTAAATGTTTCTTCTATTTTTTCCCACCAGTGCAGTTCAATATTGCCCAGAAAATTCAAATCTAACTTTAGAAGGGAGGTCAGATTTAATGCAACGATTTTCTACTATGTTCAGGCTTGAAAAGAAGCCATGACTATGACAGCTTCTCATTACCAAACAGCTCTCAAAATTAAGTGGTTCTATGTCATGAATTTATCAATTCAAACAGGGTAGCATTTATGTAAAATTAGGATTTAAAGCAGGTGACTGGAAACAGATTCCAACGTGCCTATGATCACTACTCCTCCACTGTATTCAGTCCTGGATTTGGCAGTTGCCATGTTTTTAGAAAGAAACTGTTGATGAACACATTGCAAGGCCAAGTGGACTTCCTGGTTTGTCACTGAAGGCTACACTTTACTTGATGGGATGCAGTTGCACTAGCACTGGTGAGAAAGCCTCACTAAGCTCTTTCGCCTTTTTTTTCAATTATTACAGCATATACCATTTGGGTTAAACCCCTGTAGAATAACAAAGACAACAACTTACTTGCGTATTGCACGTTTTGCAGAACTGCTTGATTTTCCCAGCAGAAATATCAGTATCTTCATAACATTCTCTACACTCATACATAGCAAGCCCTCCACATATACGGCACTGCCTGGGAGCTGCATTTTTAAAGAAATTATTAGTCTCCAATTTGGGGAGGCTTTTTTTGCTTTTTAAGAAAAGGGGTATAGGAAGGAGGGAAGATTATGACTTTGAATGGAGAAAATTACTACATTAAAAAAAGCTAAAACCAAGTTGCCAATCAAAGCAGAAATGTGCCACTGTATTTAATTTCTTCCCTTTGACATAATGTGGAATAAGAAAAAAAACTATCAGAGTAGCAAGTTGCAAACCAGAAGATTAAGTTTTATCAAATGCATGAACAAGTAAAAACAGGCTTTTAAATTAAGTTAGTTCTCTCTCATTATATTGGTATAGTTAGCTTAGCCCCTATGTCTATCAACACCAGAAAAAAAAAAAAAATTATAAAAAGCTAATGGCCATGACAGTGAAAGAAAAGGCCATGATAGCTTCAGACATTATTATTCATATAATTTTTAGAAGTTTTATGAATTCTTATCTCAAATTTAAAACCAAGTCTCTTTCCTTAGGTAGTGTAATGAAAAATACAGTGGATGACAAATGTCAGAAATTTAGGTCACAAAAGACTGATAGATTTATAACTGAAAAATGCACCATCACTACATGCTGCAGGCTTACATACCGATCATCTCAGGTTCTCTTCTTCTAGTTTGATAAACTAATGACAAAAAGCTTAGAAACAAGCACAAACCCATAAAGACTAATGAAGCATGGTCAACATTGTAAACACCTATTAACCAATCTCAGTGCTACATTTAGCTTTTAATATTTCCTACCTGCCATATTAATGAATTATTTTGCTGCTAACAACCCAATTTTAACACCACCACCTTGAAATAACTTTAGTTGTACACATACTCAAGAATTAAATAAACATAATCAGGTTAGATACTACACATTGTTCTGAATTACAGCTTTTAACTGACATAAGAAAAAAAGCATTCTGGCCAGTAAACTTTCCTTTCTCCTCAGCCTGAGCACCTCACATTACTTTGGTTATATATGTAAAAAAACAGAACACCAAAACTACCAGGAGTACGTACTTTCCAACTCTCCTTTCATTACACAATGCAATGTTATATACTTACTGTCTTCAAGTAAGTCTGTTATATTTAATTCCAAGGATGGAAAAATTTTGTTGAACATTTTGAAGTCTTTCCCAAACCGAGGCATCTGGATAATCAGGCAAGAGGGTGCCTAGGTAAAATGCCAGAATATAATGTAATGAACTTGAAATAATTACCTAAATTTAGGGACACACTTCTAACACTATAAACATACTCATGTTATTTAAACTTGCAGCCCATTGACTTCAAAATTAACAAGACGTAAGCAAACCAAAATTAAGTCTTTGAGAGAAGCTAGCTAGAAAAAAAAACAAAACCAGGGAAGTGGCATCTAAAGCACTGTCAAATGTCAGAAATCCTAGTCATGATCAAGTATGATATTAAACATACTGGACTACACTCCCCCATACTGGTGGGGAAAAAAAAAAAAAAAAGAAAAAAAAAAGAAAAAAAAAAGAAAAATCTTCCCTTTGTAAAGATTTTTACAAACAGCGGTATCTCAAAATAGTAGTCCTTAAGACAACTTACTGGCAGTAACTAAGACGTTTTCTTTTAGTAATTCTTTACCTAAATTTCTTTGGTCTGTTCAACTAAAGGATACATGTCATTAAGTCAACCTTAAAATATTTTTCTAATATAGGCAACCTGTACCCCTGACCTAGTACTCCCATTTCTAAGATGTCTGCATTTTGGTTTTGCACTAAATCCTACTTTTGTCTCATTGCTGAATGGGCAAATATCTAGGTACCATCACTTCTAACAAAGCGACAGCTGTCACCAACCTCTGCAAACTTCAAGTTGCTGTTGATGAATGACCACTCTAGTAACTGCTGAATTGTTGGGACTCCAACTTTCTCATTTTTGTCCATAAAAATTTGATAGAAGTAACAGTCTTGTACTTTCTGACCTGCTGATCTAAAAAACAGATTAAAAAAATAAAAGAGAAAACCAAACAAATTCTGAAGCTCTGCTGTAATGACAACTGTATTTTACTAGGAAACTAACATCTACCAGAAAATAGTCTATACAACATCATCGTTGCATGAAATATATTGTGCTTTGAAAAAAAAACAACAAAAAAACCTCAGCAACAAAGTGCCTCAGATGACAGGCAATCAAGTAAGTATTAAGTGTGAACTGATTTTAGAAAAACTTATTCAAGAAACAAAAGCAGTATAATTTTCAGTGTGGTTTAAAAGCAGATGCCTATGCATTACTGAACTATCAACTGAGAAATACTTCCTAAGCATATGCACTGAAAACCCCAACACAATAAAGCAGCTTTCACTGGAGAGACAAGTATGAGTTTCGGTTACAAAACATTGAAAGGAACAACAGTAATTCTCTTCAGTATGATATTCCCAATAAGGAGTTAAAAAAAAAAAAAAAAAAGACTGGATTTAATGAAACATTTCCTGTTAATCAGGGAGATAATTTACACTGCTCCCTACAGTGAAAGTCTCACATAAATGGCTCCTGTTGCTGGACTTCCTATGTAGTTAACAGAGAACTCTCCAAAAGGATAATCCACATTTAAGGGCTGTCCAGCTCTAAGTGTTAAGAAGCCTTCCACACCTAGGCAAACGTTATGAAGGCAGGCTACTACAATAACTGCCAATGCTAGGCATAGTAAGCAGTCTGGATAAACTTCATCATCAAAAAAAAACCCAAACCCTAAATTATCCCAATGAATACACACATCACAAACCACCACCACCCCCCAAAAAAACTAAAGACAAAAACCAATAACTACAAAACCACAACACAATTTTCTATGGATAGAGAGACAGACAAATGATTAAGTTACCAATTTAAGTAAGTTTTGAGGTCAGACGTTTCAAAACAAAGTCAAAATTGAGTACTGATGTTTTCAGGTAATATTTCTGTTACATAAACATAAATCTGAGATATTTGGGAAGACAGCTTCAGATGAGTAATTCAACCTACTCTGGAAGGACACAGGAAAGGATACAGAAGATGGTGATCGCATTGAAGAAATGGATTTTGCTACCATGGGGAAAAAGCATATAGGAGTAACTGGCCTCCAATAGCAAAACAAAAAAGGTGAGGTAGAAGCCATGTCATCTCAGTGTCAAAGCTGCTGGGAGGAGATTCCTGGGAACTTTCATCAAGTTTGCTATGAACGGTAACCTCCTCCCATCCCAGCTGGCATTTGAGACAATGTTCCTTTTAAGAGTACTCAGATGTTGAGAGGATTCTATGAGTATGATGCTCAAAGTTACTATTCGTCCTTTTAAGCCTTCTTTCTAAGAAAGGACACTGATGAATTACTCTTTAAGAGTTAAGGTACATGCACAAAACACACCGACTTCAGTGTTAAAAGCTGAATGGTGGAGCGTAAATTCTGTTTGCCCCTGTATGGCACAGACATCACAAAAACCTTGCAGGCCAAACTTTACAAAAGAGGGATTTAGAAATATGGAAGACAGTGCAGAAATGTACAAGTGGAATAAAAAGCATCTTCTCTTGCTTTTACTTTAGTTCTTTCAGCTGTGATTTCTGCCACAGCAGCATACCCATTAACTACCAAAACCTAGAAATACATTCTCACATAAAGATCTATTATTCTAATTATAATAATAAATACTATTATTAAAATTATAGTATCATACCCCAGCTCTTTCACCAGACTAATACATTAGCCACAGGGGTTTCTCAGCACATTGTACTTCACAGAATTAAAGAGAGGCAGTAAAAACTGTGAGGGTTGCCATCTTAAGATGGCAAGCTAGTCTCTAAACACTTTTCTGTGTAGGCCCAATACATGCTTGAAGTTACTACTTGCTGTGTTTTGGTATTTTTGGGGTTTTTAAGCTAACTATTGTTAGGTTAAAATTTAACCTAAAATAATTAGGTTAAAACCACAGACCTTTGTCTAAGCAGAAGGAGGAACACAGTTCCAAATTCACAATAGGCCTTGATCTCTCAGTCCTTCAAACTTTTTCAAAATTTCCCTACAGAACTACCACAGAACACAGCCTTGCTAGACTCAAACAGCATCCACACAGTGAACTGCAGCACACTACAGAGATGTGCTCTAGGTATGGTGTCGCAGGTCCCGTATCTGCACAGCGTGACAGTGGGCACTAACACACCTCACGCACCACTGAACTAAAGCAGGGTGTAAACTAATACAATGCCTGCAATGAGGAAAAGACTGAAAAATCTCTGGGAAATGCCTTGCAACACTGCTGCTGCCACGGAGTGCAGCAAGGAACCTGAGAACATCAGGTGCCAGGTAGCAGAATGACAGCAGCGAGCAACAATCCCTGCCTCTGTTAAACTCAGTTACAACAGCTGAATCCTTCTAAGTGCTACAGTCAAGGATGAAGGCATTCAGAAGTGCCAGTATCTGTTAGTTTGATAAAGCCAAACCACTGAAATATTTTCATTAGCCTTAAAGAAGAAATGCAAATCAGTTTCCATGGCTTAAACACCAATTTAAGCATTTAAATATCAATCTCTGCAGCTTGTCCCAGAAATAAGTAGCTATTAACTGTAGGCCACATTAAGAAGTGTTGCAGGGTCCTCTTACAGCAGCCCTCCTCCAGCATAACTAAGAGGAAGAAAGTAAGGCTGAGAAGTAGACAGCACTAGGACAGGAGATCTTTATCCCCTTCTCATGAAACTATGTTCATGCGCTTCTGCAACAAAAGAGCAGTGGGGCAAAACCCATCTACCAAAAAAAGTAGGAAATCGTGTCAAATTTTTCAATATAACATTATTATATTGAATCTTATTAGAAATATGAGTCACAAGTCAAAGGTGCTCTAAGAGCTATCTCAGTTTGAAAGGCAGCAGATACTCTCTCCTCATCAGTTTCTACAAACAGATGAGTTCAACAAAGAAAAAAGATTCACCTTATTTTCAACAGTGGCTCAACTCTTAGAATATGGTGAAATAAAATATTCAAAAATTCTTCTGGATCTGGGGGAGGGAGGAAAAAAACAAGTCTCATTAGCATGCAAAACCATATACATCATTCAAGACTGATTTTAAATCAAAGCTTTCAAAATGTTAACAGGAACAAAAGTAGAGGTTCATTTTTACAGCTTTATTAACACAGTAAGATTATGACAAACTCTGAACATCCTCATGACACAAACCTTTATTTACTCTTTTGGTGTCAAACAGCCCTAATAAGAGACACAGGCTCAACAGGGTAACAAAGCTCCAGTAAAGATCAAAAAGATGCTCTGTATTTCAGATGAATCATTTGGCACCACACAACTTTTTCAGGAGAAATAAAGCTTTCAAAAGGAAACAGTGAAACTGCAGAGAAGCAGTGAGGAGTAGTGACAGTAACACTTACATAAAAACCACAAAGTTCATCTAAATGAGACCAAGTTCTCTAATCAAGAATGCAGCCAACACTAGCTTCCCAGAGGTCTATTCTCCCCCAACACAGAGTTTCCTGGTATATGTCTCTTCCTGTCACTAACTGCAATAAATACTGGTTTTCAGCATTTAGCACTTACGAAGTAGTGTTCTCTCAAACAAAAACGAAACAGCTACATAATACAACACTAATTAATCATTATACGCAGCAGAAGATCAAAAGGTTGGGAATTGATTTTTCTAACATGATTTACAGATTTTATTTCTTAAAATACTACATAACCATTGTGACAATGAAACGTTGTAGTGAAAAGATTATTCCTCAGAGACCAAAGCGACATTTTGAAAGAGGACAAAGATCCCACCCTTATCACAGTCTTCATTTATGAGGAAGAGCCTTACATCTAACTGCTAGAAGGGAGTTACACGTGCACAGGAAGGCAAGAAAAGAAACCCAGAACGACCTTTTTACCACCCATTGGTCACTCAGATCTCTGGTAGAGGTATTACTGCTACAGAGAAATATCTGTGTGTTTTGTTCTGGTATAATTATACAGCAAGGTATTTCAGTTCCTTCAAATTATGATTCTTACAAATCTCAAAGAAAAGAAAACCTCCCCAGTTACCTTTTTCTTCTGAAGTGAATCCTGATGCAGCCTCAACTTTTTCAAGTATTTTCCTCAGTTTCATTATTTTTGTAGCACATACATATCCATATCTAAGATAAATGGTTTAATAAGCTATTAGCTACTTTGTGATCAAGTCAGAGAAGCAGAAAAAAAAACACTCTTAAATGCTGAATCAGGCTCTCAGATCCTTAACTGTGTACACTGTTTCTTCAAAACTATGCATTGACTCCCTGTATTAATCTGACTTCCAGTTTTTTTAATGCAGTATAAATTTAGTGCAGTGCTCAATGTTTATACATAACCTTTAAGAGCTCTTTTTAAGCATTATCTTACCAGGATAACTTTCTTCTGATTTGTCAATACATTTGACTTGTTTTCACTCTAATTTGCACCACTTAATACCTTATTTTCAGAATGTCACATAACAGCAGCACTGCGGGAGTTGTTAACAAAAAAATATGTCAATATTTGAGAAAGATACAGAACTGTATTGCTGACCCAAGACGTTGAAGTTTTGAACATTCAATCTTTTCCTCTAAAACCTTACAGAAAGTGCAAAGAAAGTTTTAAGCATGGTGAAAAGGTAGAAGTAAGACTTTCAGTCTTCTCAGCCACTTGAGATTGCTGCTACTTGGTGTGTATACTACTACCTATACCACAGAATGTTGGAACACACCACGCAAAGTACGTATGCCCTTATAAGAACAGTTTAGAAGCCATCATTTTATTCCAGGAATCAAAAGAAAAACTTTATGATAAATTGCTCAGTGACAGTCCACAGAATTTCAGAACTACAACTGTATTATTTGCATATTTTTTAAAAAAAAGCTAAAGACAATTAACTTTGCATGCAGATTTTTGCTCTATTTCCTTTGTTCATCATGCCTAAGAAATTACAAAGCTCATGTTCTTTTAGTAACAGAATTTTACCACTTGCAGACCACATGCAAAAATTAAACTTTTAGCATCCCACCAAAACCATCAAGTTGTGAAACTCCACATAAGATAACCCAAATACTTTTCTTGTCAATAACAGCAGCATTGAAAACATGTAAATATGACTGCTGTGAGTGAACATAACTTGTATTTATCAGTGTTTTTGTATTCATACCTACACAAATTTTACAGTGGCTTCCTGCTGATCCCATTTCCAGAGACTAGTGAAAACATTTTATCATCAACCAATGAATAACTATTTCTAGTTAGCACTGATTAAATTTACCATGAACAAATAAAAATACTCAAAAACAAAAATTGAACAAGCTGGCAGCAGCAGCTAGACAGACTTTTCAAGCTTGCAATAGGAATGCATACACAGCAGGATCTACTATAAAATCTATTAGACCAGAGACCAGTTCATGTCTTTACTTACATTCTCAGAGGATTCACAATCTCTGTCCGCAATAGCTCTTGAGTCTCACTATAATACTCTACATCATTCTTTTCTTTAGGTCTGAGTAACACAGTGTCCAAAACAGAGCTAAAAGAAAACAGGCTACAAAGAAAAAAAGAAAAGGAAGGTTGTTTTGATTGTGGAAGATAAAACCATTCAAATGTCTGAGCAACATAAGACAAACCAAGCAAAGCCACAGGAAGAATTAAAGAACTAAACAAACTCAAAGAGATAATTACAGACAGAGGACAATAGAGTTGTATTAAATAGTAGAAATCCTCTCTAACCCAGCATCCTTTCTGCAGCAGAGTACAAAACCAGTTGCCCAGGCAGGATTCTACAAATAAATTCTAAGAGGTATCTCCCTCCCTCCACCCCCCGGCCTGTGTACTCTTTCATCCTTCAACCATTTACAGGCCAGGGACTCACTCAGTCCAAAAAGAGTACAGATACATACAGGCCAGTACAATTTGGACACAATTAGCACTTCACATTACGCAGCGAATGCTGCACAACTTGTTCAAACTGCAAGAGCATAGTAATGTGCCAAAGGTTGCAGTGCATGACTTCGTAAGCTGCACAGTAATACAGACAGACAGTCATTACAACAGAGATCACGTGTTCTGCATTTCTAGCATGGGATGCCACTATACAAATTATGAACTTACCAGAATAAGGTGGAGTCTAAGTAACAGGAGTTGTAATGACCCTGGATACCTTTCTTCTTTCCAATCATTGTCTCTAAACCTTCTTTTTCCATTTTTGGAGGAGTGTTTTCTTCTACCACTTCACTTAAGTAACCTCCAAAGGCTGAAATTTTTTTTTTCAAAAGACACTTTAAAGCCTCAAATTTTATCCCCCTTGAGATTTTCCTATTAATGTTTTACAGCTAAGTTGCTGCCTTAGTGTTAGCATTCCTTCTCTGGACTAGAATAGCATTTTATTATAGCTGAGACTCACTGTCTTCCAGAGAGTGAACAAGGCTTTACATTCCACTGACAGTGCACATTAGAGTGCTTCAGAAAGCCTGCAGCACCGAATTCATTTTATCCAGTAGGAATGAAGCTCTCTTCTCATTACAAATGCCCTGTTCACACTACCTTACAAGTATCAGACACTTTTTTTCTTTGCTGTTGTCCCAGGCAATACAACATGACCCAAGAAATCTAAAATATTTTAAGTTAGTTTTTCACCACTAACTTCCACCATAAAAAGACATGCTTTTCTATGTTACTACTTAGAAAAAAAAAAAAATTGACATTATAGAAAAATAACTGTCTTTATTTCTGTTAATGCCATCACATATTGCTGGAGCTGCAAATACCATTTTCAGCAAGACTGCTTTACAACTTCTAAAGTAAAAAATGTACAGTGTAACAAAAAAATCCCTTTTAATTTTATGAAATTTCTTTAAATTTATGAACATTTTCCTTGTTTAAAGCATAAAAAAAATGTAATCCATAGCAGCATTATGTTCTGTACAGACTGATCTTCTACTCATTAATCTCATTTAAGTAATACCTGTACAGATTTTCAGGTGTTCAATACAAAGAACACATTGCAGAAATAAATAAAACCAAAGCCCAGGTCAGTTCCCACCTGATAAACAAGTAATAAGCAGAAGCTCAGTACCTAGAGAGTTGCAGCGTTCTATCTGGTTGGAAACAGGCTGTAGTGAGGCAAACCTGGAATCTGGCCTGCAGCTCTTGAGTTTAACAAAAAGAGCTTTCTTCGGAGCACAAGTGAAGTATCGAGTTCCTTTAAATGTTCCATCCGTACAACCTGCACATTCATCTTCCTGAAAATTCAAGTGAGAATTCACTTGTTTTCTTGCTTCTAGAATTCTGCAGTAAGACATTTGATAGAATATCTGCCCGTAAGTCACCCTTCAGGTACTCTGAAGCTTGATATACAATGTTTCTGCATTGTGGGATACAAAGCTTCAGCTGAGGTGTTCTTTAACTGGATTTACTGAGGAAATTAAGAGCCACACTTTTTTTTTTTTTTTTTCCATACTTAAACTTTCACTCCATCCAAATAAAATTCCACCAGAAGCAGCTTGGGGGAGGTGGAGGAGGAAAGCAGAATTAACCCTAGTCAACAGTAGGAACTTAACTAAGCTAGCTAGTCACTCCAGATTTCTTCTGTAGTTAGAAAAAGCACATATGCACTACCAAGCACCTTTTCAAACTCAATTAAAATCACTAAGCATTGGGTAGTGTGACTACTTCCAGCATGACTGTGGCCTGCACAAAAACCCCACCTTCTTCAGAACACCCAAAACATACATCAAGGAAAGACAACACAAACTAGGTATGAAAAATAACATATTATCCTTATTTATCTTTGATAACATGATTTAAGGTACCATCTAATTACTAACAATTGCTAGGTTTTAATGCAGAAATGCGTGATAGGCAAGTCCAAGAGCCCAGTTTAACATGGGCATCCTAAGATGCAGTCTCAGAATACCTGTGGCAAACTATAGCTTGAGCTTCACCCAAAAAACCCACACATCAGGGGTTTTTGTAACAGCTGAAATTCCAGCCAGATTCTTACTTACTTCGCTAAAGATGTTTATTGTTTTACATAATTGTACACTGCTTTATCTGAAAGTTTATTAAACATTATCCCAAAATAAAGAACCCCATCTCCCTAATTGCATACACATTAATCTAACTGATAGCCAATCACAACCTTGGCTGGCAGCTGCTACAGAGTAAATGTCAATATGTAACAGCAATTCATGTTTGCAGCAACTGTGAATTTACCAAGGACCCACAGGAACAGATAAAGCACATGGCTGTCAAATCAACAATCAATACCAGTGATTATCAAAACCAGTGTTATGACTCTTGACGGTCATAACTCTGACACAGCCTGTTTGCTGCTATGCAAAAACCAACCAAACAACAAATTTATATTCAATAAAGACTCTTACAGCCAGGGCATTTTATGTACATCTGCATTTCAAAGAACTTTTAAATACGGTCAGCTTTTTTCAATTAAAATATCCATAACATAAGCAAAGGCCACTGCTTTACAGTAAGTGACCAATCCTACAAATTCCATTACCCATTGTAACACAAAAACATCTCAGAGCCTATTAACAGAGTAGGGTCTAGGGCAGCCACAGAAGTCAGAGCTCATCTAAGAATTTAACTGTGTTATACAGCGATCACATGGCAACCTGTTTGGACAATTCCTCCAGACCAACTGCTTTTGCAAAGTATACAGACACCAACTCTCAGACACAAAACTAGTAACATGTAATCAATATTAATATGAACTACAATTTATATTTACCAGTTCCAGTCCAGCTAATACTTCATTTACGCCAGGGGGCTGGCCAATCCAGCGGATTACTCCATAGAAAGGAGGGTTTTCTTTAACTTCAGCCAAGGAACCTGCTTCAAGACCATGTGAGTTCCCAACTGGGCCTGCTGTTGAGGGACTCTCCTGGTTAGCCGTAGTATTTACATCACCAATGACTGACTGAACAGACAAAGAGAGAGGACTATGTCCAATAGTACCATTAGTACTTGATGTTTTTGTCAAGCTAAAAGGGAGGGAGTGAAATCTGTTTTCTGTAGACACAGAGTTTGTTAAAGGTGGCTGAAGTGGTGGTGAAGAATGCCCAAAACCAGGAGATGAATCAGTAAGTGATTTTGCAGGGTCTTCAGCAACTGTTAAAATCAAAACCAGGATGTTAGTAAATGTTGTTTGGTTGTTTTTCCCCTCCCCCCCCATTTTACAAAAGGAATGACTTAGCTATCAAACCAATGAAATGTATCTGCAACCACATCTGATTTATGGGTGTCCTGTATAGGAAGCACTATCAGCTGGGGACATGTAGGAAGATGTTTGTTACTTGGCAACCCTGGAGAGACAGAACTGGCTGAGGAAACACTGCTAGAGCCCTACCACTTTTACCACAACCAACAGAAATGAACAGCACAGAGAAAGGAGATTTTAGCCAGAAACCACAAGAAGATTTAGACTGAAAACTTTTTTTTTACCCCCACGTCAGAATTTTTCTTTGAATACAAGTTAACAGCCCCAAGGATTATGGCTGTAATGGGCAAAACTAGAATTCATTGGTCAGTGTGACTGAGGAAAGGATTTGCTTCACAGCTTATACAGAGATGAGTAATTGCTTGCAAATGGAAAAGTGTTTATTCCCCTGGCTCTATCACAGTATACTTTGGTTCTAACACAAGGAATCTGTCAGTGTCTATAAAGAATAAAGGATTTAAATAAGCCATGACTAATGCAGTGCTTGATAAATGAGATCACAACTACATGTAATAGCACAAGTGTTCTGTATCTTCTCTCATGTCTCTACACGGTATCTAAAACACAACTGGTAATCACAGAGCAAAAGCCTCTTCTCCCCATGCTGCTTCATTAACTGAAGTTAATGTCCAAACATTTTAAAAAAAAATTATTTAATCCTTTACTTCCATAGTCTTTTCTAGATAGAATATCTACCTTATTTTAAATATTCTAATAATTTTTAAACAGAGTTTCAAGCTGCTGGAACATCTGTTAGGCAACCAAGAACAATTTTAACCCATTCTCTTTTACATTTCATGGAATTCAGGGATTACTGCTGTTATAGGCTTCCATTGTACGTTAGCATTATTAGTTTAGTATTTACCCCTTCAGTCACTAAGCCAGCCAGCCACACTGTAGAAAAGTTGACCAGGAAAAACAAACAATTAATCTGGAAGCAAATCAAGATATACTGATCCTTTAGGTATGTGCACCCATACTTTTAAGAAGTCAGAGAGATATTTTACAGAAATACCTTTAAAAATACTGAAAAACCATGTATGCCTAGTCAGAATTTTTTTTCCCCCTACTTCCAGACTGATTAGCTGGAATGGCAGAATATTACAGCTCCCTTAGATTCGTAACATTAGCTACAAAAAGGCTACATAAAATTAACTCTATATACTTGGCTACAAGGAAGCTTCATAGCTTCCTTCCAAGCCTCAGCTTTTATTCTGCCTACAAGACATACGCATTCCCACAGACCTGCAGATATGTTTCCAAGAATGTAATCTCCTCCATGCAGAACAAAACAACAGGTCTGTCAATTAAGACAGAAGTATATTTTCATGGGGGTCCCAAGATGGATTTTATGATATAGTATGTTTTCCACTAAGACAACGTACTCCAACTGTTTTAAATTTAAACTCATACTTGTTTCATTTGAAGAACATCAATACACTCTTATTTAAAAAAAAAAAACAAAACTAGACTATCATCTCTCTTTACCTTCATCAATATACCATGGGGGTTTTGTTTTTGTTTGAGGCTGAGAGTCAACTGATGAGCCATTTAATGTGTAGAAGACTTCAGATCTGTTTCTATTTCCAGGTTCAGAGGTAGTGCCTGGAAAACAACACATTTCACTGAATCTCTATTTACAAAAGGTTAGCTACCCTCTTATTTCATAGCATAAATTTGTTACTATACTTTCAAGAACACATAACTGCCTTTCCACAAAGCAGCAAACTCTCCCATCAAAGCTAACATAGTTCTGCTTGCAACAAGACAGCAGTTTATCCCAAACCAAATTAATCTTCCAAGCTAAAACTTCAAGTCACCAACCTGAAAAGGCAGCAGAAAATAACCTTCAAGTGCAAATTTTTCATTACTATAAATTATGGATATAAGAAAGTATTTGAGATACAGTGTATAGCAGGTATCTTTGGTTTTTAAAGCAAAAAAATTTCAGAGTAGGCAAATAAATTACTGATCCAATTCCACACAGCTATAACTTGTGCCACACAGAACCCAGTTACTTCAGTGAAGCCCATCTCTGCCAGCATCCAATGCCAGGCAAAATAAAAGCTTACAGAATATACTGACATTAGTATTCTACTACCCAAAATAGCCACTAGTAAACTCAAAAGACACTGAATTTTGATTTTTGCCTTTAAAGAAAAAAATAAAAATACCTCCCTTCCAGGTTTTTTTTCCTGTGAGGATTTTCAGAACTGGCCAAAACCAGAGTCAAAAGAAGTTTATATTTTGGGAATTCAGTTTTGGTTTTGAATCACAGCAAAATTAACATATTCACTATTAAGCAGATCTGCTCCTGGGCTAAAAATTTGGAAGTTTCTAGTCCTGCAGAAGGAAGACAACAGCAAACTATATTTATTAAAAAGTGAAAAAAAAAAAAAAAACCCACACACTACACTTTCAGAAAAAACAAAAAGCAGCCCTGAATTGGTTAAGACTAGACAACAAGGTAATATACTCTGTAATTTTTACTAAACCTCAAACAGTTTCTCATGAAAGGGAAGGTATTTTGATCAGTCTTAACTTAAACTGTCTACCATCTTTATTATGATTAAATAAATGCATACTAATACTCCAGAGAAATTTAACTTGGTATATAACTGAAATAATAAATGAAGTGATGGAGTATGCAAGGCAACGCTTTTTCCCAAGCAACAGAAATTTTTAGTCTTACATAGGTAAAGAAAAATCACTTCCCATACATACCTGTAGCCTTTGGCTTACTATGATTGAACAAGCTTTTGTCACCACCACCTCTTGAGGTATAGGCAAGCTTGGGAGGTCTCCTGTCCTGTGACACAGTCTCTAAGACATGGTATATGAAGAGAGTATTAGCTTCCCTTTGTTATGCTTTTACTATGTCACAGAGCAGCTAAACTTGAGATGTAACTGAACCAAAGTCTAGCATGAGAAGTTTTAAAACCAAGTGGAGCAAAAACCTTGTTTGGCATATAACCAACATTTTACATATCTAAGATTTGCTTCTACCACTTTACAGCAATTACTCTATCACGCACAGCAATTACTTTACTCTGAAGTCTACCATTATTTCTTGAACACACCAAATAGGCTGACTTCACGTTCTTCAATGTATGTGCATAACACCATTATGGGAAACAGTTGCATGAAATTCTAAACTTTGTTCTCTACCAACACATCTACAACAAACACTATTTTCCCGAAAATGGAGAAGTCCCCATGAATTCTCCAGAGAAGAGAGAATTCATGCAAAAACATGCATCTCAACTAAACCAACAAGTAGGAGGTGAACGTACGAGAAGTTAGCCAAGTTGAAGAGAGAAGGCAACGGTTACAGACTACAGGCTGTACAAGACTGTACTCACCTGTCTGCAGGTAGAGCACAAACAAAAGTTTTACATCAAACTTTTTTATTTCTTCAGAAAAGGAATCAGGGGACTGTAGTGGTTACAAGTTCACACTATTCAGTGACTGCTGCGGATAGTGAATTTTTCCACAGTCTTGCTATGAATCCTTAAGTATTTACTCACCAAATGCACAAATAATACTATCGATATGTTTCAAGCAGAGAAAGAACAATTTTCTGGTCTAAGATGATATTTAAACTCCTAGAGTAAATTGAACAACATTCAATAAAAGGATCCCTGCTATAGACACATTTATCCTATACAACTGTATAGCATTGTAAATACTATACAATTTGACATGAATTTTGTTCTGTACTAAACTTCTTCTACTAGTGAGAATGTAAACAAAGTATAACACAAAAAGTTAAACTAATGCAAGTGAATTCAGGATATTAATTCCGCAGTACTGTTTCAATCATGTAACTGTGCCTAGGCTGAGATGTTATCAAAGTCTGCCTTCTGGTTAAGAAAGCAGAGCATACCTGGAATAACATCATTGATATGCAAAAGCAGTGTACTTTCCACACTTGCAAAACTGCACAGCTGTATTCCATTGTATCTTCCATCCCAGTTTCCAATAGGATTGTCCTAAAAATAGAAAAACCATGTTACATGTATGCCAAGAGAAGATTTATCATACATCGTACAGAATACACACGTAAGTCTTTAGGAACATAAAAAGTAGGAAAATTAAAGGTTTGACAATATCTATATTTTCCTGTACCAAGCTTCATATTTAGAATAGTCAAACATTACATTCTTTGAAGACAAACACAAACTTAAAAACTGCTTGGAAAATATTTCCTATTTTAACAAGCATTACGCTACTGAAATCCGTTATTTATAAACAAGTTAGAACAATTCCAGTGCATTTTAGGCAACAACTACTGCAATCAAGAAAATGGAAGCACCTGATCTACAAAACCAAAACACTCTTTAACTACCAAATATTTGAAAACTGTTCATTTTTTACAATCCAAGTTGCTAAATAATTTTTAATGACAAGCTTCGCATTTTCTTGAAAGACCAAATTTTGTACTTAAAACTCAGTATTTTTTAAGGTATAACAAAGTCAAACAAACCAAAATTACAGGAAAAAAAGCTTATAAAAATAGGTAACAAAGAAAAAGGTACCCAGCCTACTTTTTTAAAAGGCAGAACAATGCCAGTCTAACAAGACAAACACTCAACTTGATTACTTCAAGACTGACATCTAACATTGCAAGTAGCTCAGTGGAGGCTCCTCAGAGTAACCAGAGTATTTCGCTTGAACTGTTTAGCATCAAATAGGATACCATTTACCTCATGCCAAAAAACAATTACCACCATGGGGCATCTTTGAACACAAGTGTTTATTTCCCATTTTAGGTCAGCCTCCGCTGAAGTAGCTTGTGGATAATGTTTCTTCTTCTATATTGCATGTCATTTACTAGCTAACACACATGCAAAAGTTATTAAAGTCAGATTATTTTCTTACCATGTCCACTCCAACAACGTATCCTAAACTTTCGTTTCCTGGTAAGACATCACAGAATATAACTGTCCCATACTCTATACTCTCTCCTATCTTCAGAGAAACCCTGGAGTTGATCTCCAGAGGAGGAAGTTCTACCTGCATCGTGTCAACTGGAGCTGCATAGTCACTTTCCAGTTCATTGTCATCATCTTCCACCAGCTCCAGTTTGTCCAAAGCAACAAAAACCCCACAATCCTCATCACATCTGAAAAGCTGCTTGCCTTGGTACTGTCCGTCAGTAAAGCCCTGACCACGACCTTCTTCCTAAGTGTCGGAGGAGGAAGAAGAGGGAAAACAAGAAAGAAAGAAAAAGAAACCCCAGTGTATTTTATGCAAAAGCAGACTACTACAAAAGCAGTAACATAATCAAGTGTTTTGGAGAAACTGCATGAAGAATTTGCCTGATGAACTATCATTATATTGGGAGAATTCTACTGCCAGAATTTGTGGCAAATATACACACTGTCTATCTTATGGGAATAAACAGTAAGATGTCATTTGATTAGAAAAGCATGTGTTCTTCAGATGTAAATCTTGCTTCCATCATCAAATTTTTGCCATATCAAGACAAGACTACTTCATACTAGACATAATGCTAAGCATTCAAAAATTCCACTTAGACACCAAATAGAGAGAACTCATTTTCAGAAGCACCGAGGTTCTTAGTGGGAATTGCAAAGAGCTGGGGAAAAGTTTAAAGAGGACTTTGAAAAAGATACTAATGCAAGCACGGCGCTCTCGTGAATCCAATTCTTCAAAAGCTTACGGTGGATGTTAAATTTGCAGAAATATCTCACTAAGAGCAATATAATGGCAACATTTTCCATCTTAACCAGTTGCCATTTGACTTTTAGGGCTCTACAAAACAGCAGCCCTAAAATCCAAGCCTGCATTTATGGATTATAACCTGCCATGTGGAAGGAAAACCAAAGTTTTTCCCTCAGATATTCGCCACAATGAGGATACAAATAACTAACGTTTTCTAGGCTGGAAGAGTCAGGGTATGTTCAAATCTTTTTGCCAGCCCTTGCACTTCATCAAGCTTCATTTAACATGGTGAATACAAGGCTGATGTGATATGGTGTGTTCACAGGTATTCAACAATACTTAGGAGAAGACTGAAGGTTATAGAACTTTTAGGGGTAATGATGCTTCTAGAAAACTAAAGCTATTATGACTCCCTCTTTAAATAGAAGATTTTTAGCTCATCTGATAAAATATGTATGACGGTCCCCCCTTAACAAGAAACTTACCAGTAACTCTACTCCAAAGTATATCCCTGTTAGGGACCTTTCTTGCATTAAGGGTCCTCTGAAGCGAACAACTCCAGGAAATTTATCATCTCCTGATCTCAGCTGTACTCTAACAGGTGAGCCAATATCTATTTGGATGCCTTTAGTTAATCTGCTTTTGCTTTTAAACAGACTGTATCTTTCCTCACAGTTAGTAATGGCCAAAAGCAGCTCAGCTAGTTTTTCATTTATTTCTATAACATCCTTCTCATCCACAAACAGGATTGCATGAGGTTGTTCCAGAATCTTTAATCCAATCTGAAGTTTCTTGCCTTTACAAGGAATATTTCTGGAGTGTCCCACAGATGAACGGTCTTGAAAAAACTGCCCAATGCTACCTTTGGGCACTTTCAAGAGCTTTTGAGTCTGCTTGTCTATGACACTGCATTCTTGGAGAAGCAAGTAAAAGATCCGCTCTTCCCAATAGGATGAACTTGCTTTTTCTTGACTCCATAAGCCCGAATTCATTGTGATTAAAAATTTAAAAGCTGCACAGAAGTTTTCAAGAAAAATAAACTGTTGATTTATGTGCACTGATCTTGACAAATTCTACTGGAGGGTCCAGTCTTTGTGAAACAATGCAATATTCATTTTGCAAAGAACCAAATCCATAGAAGAAAGCCTAGAGTAACAACAAAAAAAAAATAGCAAAATGAAACCGGCGAGCTACAGCTAGTCTTAAGTAAAACAACAGAAAACCATTTAAAACTGTGACCAGCCCCACTCCTCTTACAGAGTAAAAATAGTTCAGCATAATCTGAGACAGCAAACACAGTCTCAAAACAGCCATAGTCCTGTTGATCATGGACATACCCATTTCTACTTGTTACTGCTGCATATTTCCTTTCCTTCTCTAGTTCCTTGAAGCAATGAAGAAAGTGTAATAAAATGCAGAAAACACACATAAGTGAAAGGAAAAAGAAATCTTAATTTCAGACTAACAGGAATATATACTCTGCTCAAGGTTACAAACAATATTTTATAGAAGCTTTCCACTATGGAGATCTTTTCCTGCGCTTAGTGACTACTTATTTCTGACAGTGTACTGCATCTGTCGTCATACACAACATTTTGATTTAGTGAAGCAGAAAATTGCGTCAGTGTAACAGAAAAAAGAAACTTTAGTAATTTATAACAGCCATTTCTTTAAATATTAGAAATGTACAGTTCCAGTAAGCAATAAACAAAGTAGGAAAAACAAATTGCACCAGCACCAAAACAGGCAGTTCTAAAGAAAAATGTAGAGGCTTTTATTTTTATCATTTCAGAAGGAGAATTCAGTTCAACAAAGTAGGAAATGTATCACTTTCAGTTATTAAAATACCTCGGAAGAAAACTCCTTAGTTAAACATCATCTTAAGAATTACAGTTCACAATCAATAAACTAAACATGAAGAACCTGAAAATACTTTCATTGCTCATGGTAGCAGATACAAAAGTAAAACACATACAGGCATATATATGTCTACAGTTTAGATCATACTAGATGCATGAAGAAAGATCCCGAGTACCTTAACAGGATTTGTTCCTCTTCTAGAGATGACAGAAAAGGGTAGCATACAAATTAAGAATGTCATGTAAATTTTCCTGTTAGTAATCTGTGATGCCACAGTTTGCATTCAGTTAAAGGAGAATCTCAATGATTATTTATGCATTTAACTTCAGTAAATAAAAAACAAATACTCTTTGTCCATGTGCCTCCTCTTGCTACCCTACTCCTCCAGAATTTCTTTACAGCATTCAAATACCACAAAATCTATTGCTATTTCTCCTACTCAGTTTGATCCCAGCTTCAGAAACTATCAGAAAGCAATGGAACCCAGTAGTACTGCAATTATTTTCATCATCTGTTTTTAAACAAAAAAAGTATTTAACAAAAATTTTGTCCCCAAAGAGAAGTAACAACCGCCACAGAGGACCTTCAATTTATGCAAAGTAACATCTTTCAGTCCCTGGGAACGAACACATTTCTGCACTGCTTGCTGAGCCTCCCAGTGAGGCTCCCCTACCCAGCCATGCGAACTGCAGGCAGCGTGCTCCTCGTCCTCCCAGGTGCTACACGTGGGTATCTGTGTCATCATCACACCTTGACACCACCACTGCAGCAGCTCACTGGAATTATGTGGTTTGAAGTGTTTCCATCTGCAAAGTAATTAACATCTGAGGGACAGAATGTGGACAATTTCAGACCTCACTGGGATGAAGTCTGGTAGACTGTCAATCTGTTTTAAAGTTAAAAAGTATTTTTCTTCATTTTAATTTGATACACATAAATGGGCTTTAATTTTTGTTGAGGATTAACAAAAAAGTCCAATATTGGTATTTAATTGAAATTTAAGTTTTATACAGGAACTGATGAAGAACACAACAAGATCTCCTCCCTCCCCTGCCCCAAAGGAAACATGATCAAATAACCATAAGTTTTAATAAGTCTACTAATATACTGAAATAGAGTTTCATCCCAGTTTTGTCTAGTTCTCTCCCCTTAATTTTCCAGTCACCAGGAAAAATCCAGATACCGTCCTGTTCTTCATAGTTCCATTCTATGTTCTTAGCTTTCAAAGGCTGATGCACTTAACTTTCCTTTTTGCAAGCCATTCCACAAAGTTAATCAACTCCCAATGCAAAGAAATATCTCTGACATTAGAGGGATCATGAACTTTTCTATTTCACTTTTAGAAATAATTCATTTTAAGAGGTATGTATGGAAACTATATTAACAGAGAAGTCAGTCTGAGAGCTTAAAACCCAGTAATTTTCAATTATTTATCATATCTGTTTTCTTAGTAAGTATACTCTGTTTACATTGCTGCAATATTACATAACCTTCAGGTTTAGTAGTGAAGAATTTAGTGTGAAAACACGTTAACAGCTGCATTCAGATTATATGATGATGATAACTCTATGTATGGTCAGTCTTTCAAAGTTCTAGCCATCCACAGAGACGTTATTAAGCCACAGAATACAGTGCCAAAATGTTATTTTCCAAGTTCACCACCACTGTATAAAATGCCTTCCTTTGACAATTTGTCTACCACCACCGTCCCCTGCGAAATAAAGTATAGAGCTCTAAAAAGCAAATCCTCTTCTTTTAGAATATTAAAGTATTATTTTAACAGCACAGAAAAGCTTGCTACAAAGGATGTTAAGTTCTGGCAACATATCAGAAATTTACATACATAAACCACTGATTTTAAGATTTTTTTTTCTACAGCCATTTTCCATGGAATTGAATATTCTGCAAGTAAAGTATACTTGTTGAACAAACAGCACAGACTGACTGGACTTAGACCGGAATAAACTATTAGATCTCAGTATGAATTAACTTGAGATCGAAGCAAATTATGGTTAGCAACAACTCATCATTACACTGCACAACATACCAGCAAGTATAAAACTGTGCAGACCAGAGAGTATTTGACCATCACCACAGACTTTTAAATGTCAGAACCTGTTCAGCCACTTTCTTCTACTCCACCTACTACCTGAATTATTTTCATGCTCAAAGGACTTTGGAAAGCAACAGGCAAAACACAGTTATAACTGCAACACCTGACTGCATACTTTGGAAAAAAAAAAAATTAAAAAAAGTCAGAAATAGGCCATAATTAGTTACCTAACTTCAAAGCTTCCCTAATTTCCTTTTTTTCCCCAGTCTTGAGTCACTGTTGTCACTACAGAGACATCTCATCATAAAAACAGTTTGCTCTGAAATGTGAGAACTTTGTTTCTACCCTACAGTAGCCTTAGATGAACTATACCGAAATGTCTGAATCAACTATCAGGTTTCAGCATGAACACACAAGTCTGTAGCTCTGATTCAGAGTATAAAATGAAGAGGCTAAAATAAATGGTGCGGTTTCTTACAGAACTTTCACTTTAAAATACCAGTTTTAAACAGCTGAGATGCAAAGTTATGTTCTTTAACGGTCTGAAAATAATTTTCAAGGGAAGGTTAAAACTATGAGCAAGCAAATTTAGTTGCAGCTCAACATATGTAGAATTACACGACTGCAACACAAGCCGTAAGTGGAAAAAGAAGAGAAATTGTTTTTAAAAATAGCAGTTGAAATCTTGTCTGATACAAATAAGCTCATACTGGTAACTTGATTTCTAAAAGAAAACACAGCTGAAAAACTCGACTAAATTTTCTTAGGTGTTATAAATTCGATACAGATATTCTACCTGAGAGAAGAACAAAAATCATTATCAACTATCAGAACACCCTGGCATTACTAGATTTAGCAAGTGTACATCAACACACCATCATCACTGTCCTGCAGACAACCGTTCTGTCAACATGATATGCGAGTCCTCTCAGTAAAATGCAGTGTCCGTGTTCAGATCTTGAAATGGAAACCAAATCATATACAACTTCGATCGTGACGGAACGTTTAGTGGCAAGAGTGATGTATCTGTTTATCGCCTAGCAAGGTAAGAGGTGACATGTCATGTCGCAAGTATCGACGAGAGGCTAAGTTTTTGAGAATAATTATCTCTCCCCCCCCCCCCCCCCCCAATTCTGAGAATTCTCTACCTCTCTGAGGGGCGCTTACGCGCAGCATGGGGAAGGAAAGCCCCGAAACACTCTGAAGTCGGAACAACGGGTTTCCCAGGGCTTAAAGCTGACCTATCGGAAACGCACGGCTGGAGCCAAGCTCGGCGCCCCCGCACAGCGCTGACGGGAGCCACCGCCGCCCCGGAGCCAGCCCGGCCCGGCCCCGCCGCTGGGCCTCGCCCCGCCGCCGGGAGGCCACCGCGGCCCGGACCCGCCGCCGCAGGGCCGGCCTGGCCCGCAGCGATGGCCGCGCCTCCAGCGCGGGGCCGGCGGCCATAGCAACAGCCGGGGAGAGCGGCTCGGGGCGGCGAGGCCGGGCCGCGCCGCGCCGCGCAGCCGCCTCATCTCTACCTGACGGCGCCGAGCAACGTCCCGCGGCAGCGCGCGGCCCCTCACTCGCTCACCTCTTCATCGCTAGCCCCGGCGCCCCGCCCGCCCGCGGGACCTCCCCGGCGCCGGCTCACGGCCCCGCGGCGCCCGGCGCGGCGGCCCGGCCCGCTCCTCGCTTCCCCATCGTCGTCACAGCAGCGCGGCGCTCCGGCCGGCGAAACGCTCCCTGCTGCCCCGGAGGGCCCGCCCTCTCGTCCCCCCCGGCCTTTCTCACAGCCAATCACAGGGCGTCGGCGCCACCGCTTCGTAGCGCTATTGGCGAAGAGCGCCGCCAGATAACGAGGTCGTTCGGGGGTTTCCATTCCATCAAGATTGTATGAACCGCAGAGGAGGGGGCGGGGAGGCCCAAAGGGGCGCTTGGCGGAACGGGGCCTCTCGAGGGCGCTGATTGGCTGTCCGCGGCGCGGGGGCGGGGCGTCGGGAGCTGCGGCGGGCTGGTTTGACGACGCGTGCGTATCGTCCGCCGGCGGCAGAGCCTGGGCCAGCGCGCCCCGGCCCCGGCGCCTCTCTCCAGCGTTCCCGGGGAAGGGCGCCCGCCTGCGCCCAGCTCCGTGCCCCGTGCGGGCGCCGCTCAGCCCGGCGGGCGCCAGCCCCTCCCGTTGGCGGGTGGCGAAGCGCGGCCGCGGGCCGGGGCGCCCGGGTGGGAGCTTTCGGGAGCGGGCCGGCGGGTGACCGGGCAGGGCGGGGCAGGGCAGGGCAGGGCGGGGCGGGAGGGGGCCGCGGAGCGCTGCCTCCGCCCGGCGGGTGCAACACGTGGAGACGGGAAAAAACCCCGAGAGTTGCGGGGAGCTGGCGGCAGGGTGGTGGCAGTCAGATCCCTCCGGGCTAAAGGCTGCGAACCGAATGTAAGTGGCGTTCCGCGCGTGCTGGCGAAGGTGTCGGGGGGGCTCTGCCCTGCGCTTCCCGGCATGCGGCGTCTTCAACCGCTCGGGAAACGCGGGGGGTCATTTCAAGTGCCCCTCGTGGGGCCGGCGGCTGTAGCGATACCTAGAGACTGTTCACGAATGCCAAACTTGATCTGGCTTCAATATCCACTTCTGAAATATTTTTGCTCTCAAGAAATGTAAATAATGCTACTATTTGATTTAATAAAAGACAGCTGTAGCTCCTCTTTAACCGACCTCCTGAATGTGACTGTCATCTGAATGCTGTTCTGCTTTATCCACTGCGCATCAGTGGTTTTTTATATAGTGAGCTCTTATTAAATAATGAGAGATTGAACTCTGGAATAGAAAAGAGTTCCTCAGCAGGATGGTTATGTTTAAAGGATTTATTCATGCATTCAGCATTTCCGGAAAACAACATTTATTTTTAGACAGTATTTTTTCAATCACATAGTATTCTAAACTGTTGCTTTAAATTTCATTTTTAAAACACTTTGAAATTTTGTACTGCTAGAAATGGATGGACTTCCTACAAAGAAGCATCTTTGAAAAAAATAGCGTATGATCATGTACCCAAGGTGGTTACAATAATGTTGACATACAAATAAACACTTTCCTAGTTTCTTTGTGTCTTTACCATTCATTTAATACATGTTTTTATGCAACATGTGCGGTCCAACATTAGCTAAAGAAAAGGCTGTTCCAGTTAATCCTGTTCCATATAGATCTTCAGAATCTAGAGAGACAGTAAGCAGATCCAGCACAGCCCCAGATCGGGGCTGGGGTGCCCACTTCTGAGCTCTGAAGTGATGTGTGTCACCACCACGGCTCTTGGTGGGAAGAGGGGAAGGCACAGCACGGGCTTTTGCTAGCGGGGGTGTGTGCAGGATGGAAAGGACACAGTCTGAGTGTTGGAAACCAGGAGGAGTTTATTGGAAACTCCTGAGGAAATGACAAGATTCCATCTACTATGGAATGAATGCTCACACTGATAATTTTATTCAGTCACTTAAGAGCAAAATCGCACATTAAAGTCATATTTAATTTTTAAAGAATAAATAGTAGTGAAAAGATACTAAGATTCATGCATTACATTTCATTTTGGAGAAGGGCACACAGTAAACCCGTTATGCTCTGCTAATCCTCAAGGTGGCTATCTATACACAGCAGCTGCACTTTCCTCCATTTGTAGAGCTGCCGTTTGTGCTCTTACAAAATGTATTAGCATGTCTGTTATAAATCCCGTTATCCCAAATTTCATTATATTTACATTTTGGGTATAAATAAATTACACGTAGCACGTGATTATAAGTATTAGCCTAAGTACATTGTAATTATATTTGAGAAGGGGATGGACACATTATAAGAATAAAATATCAAAATGCTAGGTAGAAATGACTACATGTGGTACACCTAATAACTCAGAAGCAAATATTTAAAGATATTTCTCTAGTCCATGTAATTATGTACTTGGCCCTCTGATTTCAGCAGGAAAATGACCACCATAGACCATTTAGGAAGTCTGTCATTCTACAGACAGAATAGCACTTGTGAAATTTAACCCAGTTTAATATCCTATCGACCCACTGGGCTTGCATTACAGCTCTGTGTCACTGACAGACCACAGATGAAAGGCAGGCCAAGACTGTTGTTTACTCGAAAGCTCCTTCATACTCCTTTAGAAGTATAAAGGAGTTGTAAAGTGGTAACAGGGCTTTGGCAGTATAAAATGGGCCTGTTACATTTTCTTTCATGTTGAAAACCCTGTCAGTAACACCAGCACGAGATATTTGCCATTAAAGGGCAAATTATTTCTTTAAACCACACTCTTGTTAAGAGAGACATGTTTTGTAATAATGAAGTATAGTAAACAAATTCCACTTTCAAATGACACAACACTATACAAATAAATGTTATATAAATAGCATGGAACAGAATTTTGTGCCATACCAGTACAGGAGTATGGTATTCATTTATCACAGCATCACCCCAAAAGTGCAGAATATTCATGTAGAACAGCTGAGTTTTTCTGCAACTTCAAACATGGAAATGGTAGGTATTTATCCAGCTGCATTAAAAAAAGAGGTGAAAGGTTCTTGTAGAAGCATCCAAGACAACATTACAGCACTTCCTAAATATTAGTTATGTGATAAAAGGAGACTTGGGTAAATATCTTAGGTATTTCTGCCTCCTCGTGTTTTTTCTCATTATCTACAGTTCTAATGAATGGTTTGGTAAAATAAGTAAGGTTTAGTTACACAGTTTGGGGCCTGAGTGGGAAAAGCAGCACAGACTGTATGGGGTTGCCTGAAGCTGTGTTTCTTAGGACAGAAGCTGAAGAGTATTTTGTAATAGGAATATTACAGCCACATTCTTTAACAAACATAGGACCCTTCTGTGCCTATAGTAAATAAAATCTGGCAGTAAACTGCAGTTTCTATATAACAGTGGTTTCTCCCACAATTTCTCAAGCTGATACCAGCTCTGTATTCTATGGTTAAATACTATGTCTGTCCACGTTTATGTAATCTATCTGATTGGGAAAATATGAACTGCCCAAATTAGAACATAAATAATAAATAAAGGCAGGATGTTTGTCACCATTGCAGCAGTCCCTTCTGGTTCTTTAACTATCTAAAGCACAAACATGGTCTTTCAATACAGCCATCCTTAACATGGCATCGCAAGGCTAGATCATTTGGTGGCTGGTTACCAAGTTTTAGATATAAACTTTCAGGTTAGTCTTCTGAAAATGAGTCATTTTGACTTAAATTGGTATGGAGGACCTAACTCCTATGATAACCACCTTTATGTGCTGCAGCGTTACGATTTTTAACCTTGCCTTGCTCCTATGTTATTGCAGAGCACTCTATTTCCATATCCCTTGGTAGATGCATTTTAACTCTTTATGCATGTCAAAGTCAGCGCTTTCACAGTATACAAACTCTGAGTGAGGCAGTGCAGGAGGATCACTTTTCCATCACTATGACAGAACATGCTTTTCCATTAAAATTTATGAATAGTCAGATAAATTATGGTATAAGTGCAATTGCCCATCTTTCAGAATGGTATGCTGCCATTGTGAAAATTCCCATTTTCCACTGCTTAACCCTTTACACAGTATTTGGCTGTTGGAATTGGAACTGAGAATATAAAAAGAAAGATACTAGTTATGCATTCTGCTAGCAAACACCACTGTACACTGTAGACCTTTTTTGAATGTGCTAATCAAGTAGACATTTAGGAAAGTAAAATGCTGCCAGACTAACAACACTGGGTCTCAGTGAAGGGCCAGGGACTGTCTGGGCTGAACCCAAGCTCATGGGGCAGGATGAGGAGGAGCCGCAGCCTGCTAAATCCTCTGTGGATGTCACGGCTCCTGGGCACGAGGAAGCCGTTCAGGAACCCGCTGTGACCATAACAGCTCGCTCTGTTGAGGCGGGCAGAATTCTTGCAGAACACCCTGGATTTGTAAATTACTTCATATGAGTCATCCATGCTCATAATAAAAGATTTCACCTTTTTTAATCATCCAGGTTAATTTGAGTAGGACTGACTTGTTCTGAAATAATTGAAAGTAGAGGTCATACTTAATACACTGAAAAATAAAATTTCCTCTTTTCTTTTAGCTTTATCAAGAGCAGGACAATAGCACTAAGCATCACAGAATAATACATTGCTTTTTGGCAACACATAAATTAACAGATTCAGGATTCAAAGCTTAGATACATCTGTGAACTGTCAGCATGAGTGAAAGGCACTGAAATCCCCCTTGGTTTTTGCTCACAATTGTAACCAAACCCATAAATCTAACTTTAAAGGAATGAGACTTGAGCCAGAAACCCATGCCTTGTCTACACTTAAAAGGGTTGGCTGGTATAGCTACACCTTAGAGCTCTATTGGCAAGCAGAGATTTCTTTTCTGGTGTAACTTAAATCACTTTCCGCATGGAACATGCTAAACTGGCTAAAGGACTCTGCCAATATAACGGCATCTACGCTACGGCTTCTGCCAGTATGGCTGTAGCTGCATGGGAGTGATTTTTCACCATTCTGACAGCTATTTTGGCAAAACTTCTACATTTAGACTGAGTCCAAGTTAAAGTTGGCATTGTTTTATGTTGCAAATAAAACAGAAGAGAAGCACTGCCAGTTTATGGCCCTGGTTTTACATTATTTTAAATTGTTTGTTCTAAAGGAATGTGTGGGGCAGGATCCATGTGGTCCTTTGGATGTTTGCCTCCCACATTTGTGCTGCATTAAAATTGTTTGGTTCTTCAGTGAGTGAGCTTTGGCAATGGAGAAACTTACATTACTAAAAAAAGATAGCATTCATATTATTTACCCCAGAAATAGCTATCCTGATGCTTTAAAGCAAATTTCCAAACTGAAGTGAACAGCCAAAGGAAGCATCTGGGCCAAAGGACATGTGGATTAATGCGTCATTCTTCTTCACTTTGTCCTCAGTTTAACAAAGACTTTAAGCACAGGATTAATTTTAGGCACACACATAAGCCCATTTCAAGTTTAGTAGTCATGTCAGATATGATAATGCTCCTTTTTGAACTTTAATTAAGCAGATATTTGAAATTAATCATATGTTTAAGCACTGTGCGGAATCGGGATTTCTGTCAGAAGTGTAAGTTTACATGGAGCGAGGCTATTTATTGTGGTACCATCTGCATTTTCTTTTCTGAACTGGATGTTAAGTCTGTACTTTAAAGATGTCCCAAAGGGCATATTTTTCCACATAAGTACATTTACATATTTGGCTCTTTTTTTCTAATCTCTCTTTTGCTAAGTGTGGTTTTAGAAATCTATGCAGAGAAGTTTCATTGATTTTGTAATTGTATTTACTGTTGAACTCTTTCCTCTGCTAGACTTTGTATTTGCACATGTAATCCTGACACTCGGGCGTGCAAACCTGCCCTTGCTGCTGGAGCTGCACGGCTGACAAGAGGCCGAGCCTCACCCACAGCCACCACAAGGGTGTTGGAGGCAGATAGGAAATTTCATGCGTAATCACTCAGCACTGAACCAGTGAGCCAATTGGACGAGGAAGTCTGAGTTAATCAAGGCTTCTTCCTTCCTTTTTGTAAAACACAGAATGTGCCTATTAGAAGAACACACAGACATATTTTTCTGTGTTTTGAAAATGCGAAGCAGGCTTTTCATGACTTCTTACAGACTACACACGCACCACAACTAAAAGCTCTTCAGCAGTTTCCAGGTGAGTACACCGTGCATTTCGGTTTGTAGTGATACTTACAACTCAGTGAAACAGTCCGAGCGGCATTTACCCAGAAACAGAGCAGGATGAGTGTCTGTTCAAAGTAAAACTGTAATTTGTTGCACGGTTTTTGTATTGGTTTGGGTTTTTTTAATATATAGAAGCTTAGTTAAAAGAGCTTACTGTGAATTATATATAGCTGTGAAAATGAAACTGCTTATATGAAGTACAGATAGTTTGCAAGGCAGATATATTCAAGGCAGAAGACTTGTATATCATAATGTTCACTTCTGCATTCTTCTATTTTCAAGTGTGTTGTGTTTCCCTGGTAAATCATGTTTCAAAGTGTTATATTTCTATATATACACATATATATATATATAAAAATGTATATAAAGTTATACATAAATATAAATATATATATCTTGAATATATATAGTTTTGTTTATAAGGTTATACCAACCCACAACCAAGAAAAAAGTTGTAATTTAAATTTTTTTGGCCATTTTCAGATTCTTCATTTAATATAATATATTTGAGATTATCTGTACGTTAAAAAAAATATTTGCAAGTTCATGCTCTTGGGTTTAATTGTCATGAATTTCAAAAGACTGAGCAGTTAGACAATAAGTAAGTGGCTGCTCTTCATGTTCAAAAATCAGACCTTAAGGAGAACAGTGAGAACTTCTACCTCCTAGTCCAAAGTCCAAAAATAAGGGCTTCCATGATGCTTTTATTAAGGATGACAACACGTATGTACTTGCTTATCCGAGCCAGGCAAAGGAAGGGTTTCTGTTAGAGGAAAGTGGTTTGCACTTCCATCATTTCCAGTGGGGAAAGTAATGGCTTTTCTTTTTATAGCCTTGCAGTTTGCCAGAAATAGTGGGTCTGCTGAAGGAGTTTTCTCACCTCTGTATCCATCGTTGCATAACTATGTGGTAGACAAGTGGAGGCAAAATGATATGTAGTAACATCCCTGTCCTAAATCCTCTCATTACTTAATAACCACTGTTTGGCCATTATTTTTGCATTTGTAGCAAGGAGATTTTTTTTTTTTTTTTTTTAAAGTAGGTTGTTCTGTTATTTGGTTTTCACCCATTGGCTGAATTGTGAGCAACGCTTCTCTCATGCTAACTAACAACACAGCGCCCTGGCAAAGTTGTTAGGATGCTCTAGAACCTTTTCAACTGCTAGTATAATACAGTGATGTAATAGGTAGGGAATTTAAAACAAAACAAAACCAAACAAAACCCCCAAAACATCCTGGGGAGACATTTATGCAGCAGAATGGCCAATCTGGTCTACAGGGTAGGAATATATTGTGTTAGGCATTTTATCAGCATCTGGTAAAAGAGTAGTCCTAGCAGAACAGGCATAGAGATCTACGACAAGCACAGTATATAGGTTAAAAGGACAAGTGAAGGGAGAATGCTTCTGTATAACTATTAGAAAACTCAGTTCTCCTTCCACCTAACCATTCAGTTGTTTTGTTCTCACAGTACAGAGACAAGTCTCTGGAGAGAACTTGAATCTGTAAAATATGACAAAAATATACTCTTTGAGATATTGCCCTATTTTGCCCTACAGGTTGTGATTAAGAACAGATGGCTAATTTTGGAGTCTTGAGAACGGTAAATTCTAGCAGTGTAAGAGAGCCAGGCTGCTAGTTATTATCTCCTAGATTTTAGTTCATCTGAACTTATACTTGAAAGCTTGAGGGCAAAATACACTGAAGTTTCTGAGAAAATTCTCATAGATAAGAACAGAGTTTCCCACCTAATCTTACTCAACATAACTTCCTATGGTTTTCGTGGTTGATTTTAATCTACCGAAAAGATACCCAAACACTTTCAATAATAATATTAACAGGAGTGGTTCTTCACTGATAGCTATATAGATATTTCTACTTATTACTTTATTTTTTATGAAACTACAGTTACCCTCATATAAGGTCACATAGAACAATGAGTGAGTCAATAAAAAAATTAGCAGACTGGCTCCTCTAAAGGCATGCTACTAAGAAATGTCATATTTTTTGCAGTCTTTCAGTGGTAGCTTGCAATGGACCAAGACTCACACTGCACAGCAGAAGGGGAACTGTTGGAAGCTGTAAGCAGTATTACTACATTTTCTACCACAAGTCCATCTGATGAAGAACAAATTCAACCCAAAGCTGAAATTTCATGTCAAGTGAGAAAAGAAAACCCAGGAAAAGGTGACCTACAAGGTTGATGATATGTTTTAATTTTATTTTTCATGTAGCTATTTATGCCATTAATCTTTTATATAAAATCTTAGCTTTATTTCTTCCAGCAGTAGTCCAGACTTTCACTGCTATACTCTACTGAAAATAAGCCTTGATTAAACCTGTAGTAATAACATAGCAGCAGTGAAACAGATGCATATCCTAGTGTGTATATACACACACAGTCTTCCTTTTAAATCCCTTGGGCCTAAAATGTATTCCAGATTTCATTTACACAGCAGGGACCAAACCAGTGATCATTAGCTGGCCTGTTTTGGGAGTGCCCTTTCTGTACATCACAAAATCTGAACTTCTTGGCAGTATTGGCAAGGACACCAGATTGAAGCTAATCTTAAACAGTAGTCTCTCACATGCCTTATGAAGAGGCAGCATTGAATTTTTACTATGCCTAAGGTTGCTGTCATCTGTTATTAAATAAAATGTTATATATAATCCAAAAAGTATATAACCTCATCAAGATTTTCAGCCTGCAAAGATGTCATAAACACCACCTCTCTTAGGAAATAACGTGCTTTGTAGAGATTGAGCCAAACCCCAAAGGCCTTGGAAATTGAAACTGTATGGCCAAATGATTAAGAACATGTAGAAGTGGAGCCACTGAAGTACTATGGTGCCTTTGCAAATCTATTTCTGCATCAAGCTGTTATCTTCCCATTCATTTGTGGTCATTCACCTCCATTGTCTGAATGTTAGATACATTGCAGACTGACTTCAGCTGACTGCATTGACAGAGACATCATGGATTAGAAATTGGGACCGGATGGGCCCATTTGTGAAATACAAATATGGCATTACTTTTATCCACTTTGCTAGCCTATATACCACCTGATGAAAACTGTTATCAGTAGATTTCAGACAGAGAAATCACCCTTTTGAAAAGCTACATCAAATTCCCCTGTAAGCAAACTCTTCAACCAGCTGTCCTAAATTTTATATATGCATATGTATATATGTTTGTGTGTGTGTGTATGTGATTGTGGGGAGAAAGAGAGAGGAAAGGAGGGAAGTATATAAAAATATTTGTAGCTGAACTGTAGCATCAATTCAGCTACAAAAGAAAAAGAGGATGTGAGAATTCTTTCTTTGGCCAAACTGGTTACGAGTTTCTCCTTTAAGGTTAGGATATTCATGTTTTCTCAGCTTTCACCTGTTACTGCACAAACCCAATATTTGAATAAGGTCAGTATTTGAATATATGTCTGAATTTGCAGCTGCATTGTATTACCTCCTCCTTTTAGCAACAAAGAAGCCTGGAGAAACATGTGATTCAGAAGACTGAGCTGGCATTTCTTAGAGCTACTTCTGGGATGGTGAAGCATATCTGCTGCTCAGACTGCCCAAGGTTACAAACCTAGATGTACAATACTTCTTGCCAGTAGTTTTTCTATAACTTTGTATTCTGCAGTTGCTTTGGTATGTTTCAAAATTTCAGACTGCAATAGCTTTCCTCAAAGAATCTGGACCTGTCTTTATTAGCAGTGAAATCACTTATTTTAACAGTCTTGCTGAATAGAAACAGAAATTCTGGGCTCTCCTTTCACAATAAATGCATAAGATTTTTCTTTCCAAATGCACAGGTTATAAACTGAAATGCTAATATATTGGTTTTAGATTCCAATGCATCTCTAAGTCCCAACTCCTTGATGACCACTAAGGAGCTTCAGGAATACTGGAGGAATGAAAAACGCCAGTGCAGACAAGTCAAACTCCTTTTTGAAATCCCATCAACCAGAATTGTAGAGCACCATTTATCTAAATATGTGGTAAGCTAAGAAATGAATATGTAAGACGATCATTAATTTTCATTCACTCTACAGGGGTCTGCACAACACACAGCATGACTCACTACATGAAAGCCTTACCATAAGCCAAGTTTTGCAAGCCATGATCATACTGAGTAGAACCTGTTCTCTGATTGTACGGGCATAGCTGGTGGAATCTGCCCCTAAAAAATACCTCTGACGATCAGTTCACAAAATCTGCAGCAGCGGAAAAGTGATAGCAAGTAAATTAGTAGCTTGAGTATACTTAACACCCAGAGGCTTGTCAACATTAAGAAAATTCACACAGGTATAACAATATCAATATAGTTACACTTCGGCTGAGCTAGCCTGCTGTACCAACTGCATGGTGTTTGTACAACTTCCCTATCAGAGGTTTCCGTTAACACAAATGCAAAATTCTTTGATGCTGACAAAGTCTAAGACATTCTCCAGCTAGATCACCTGGTATCATTCCCCTTCCCTACCTAGAGCTCCATTAGATCGCATATTTCTGTCATGTTTTTAAGGTGAAACATGAGTATGAAGGACAGGAACAACAGAATATGTTCCATTTTTGTATCTTTACTCACAGTATGACACTTGGTTTTTATTTCTGATTCTGCTCCTGGCCTTCAGGAGGACTGATATAGAGTAAGATTCTTTCAATACTGTGAAATTCAGATAGGGATGTTTTCCTTGTTTGCAACAACCTCTGAGAACTGTAGATGAAAAATGCTAAGAATCGTACTAGTATTGCTGATACTGGGTGATGCATCTTGGTAGAATTTAAAGCAGGTAAGTGTTCTGGACACTGTCCTAAGATCTTGTGGCATGCTATACACACCTACTTAGGTGCTACCATTCTTGCAAACAGTCAACAGTACCCAGCTTGTTGATAGTTTAAAATTATTTTAGTATAACTGTACACAAGAACAAGAGTATCATTCAGCATACGTGCAAGTAGTTAAACTTAGTCATAAGTTACATGCCTAGGCAAAAACATACATTACAACAAAACTGAGCCAATCTGAATGATAGTCTAATTCAATGGTATTTCTTCCTTTTTTTCATGCACACTTCACAAATAAAAAAAACAAGTACTCTTAAGTTATTCACTTAGTTGCCCTTAATAAAATGATAGATTAAAAAATTGTTCTTATTATTGTTTTGAATATGCATCAGGCATATATACACTTTTCAGCAGGGAGCAGGACAAATATAGGAAAGTGTCCCAGTGCTTACAAATGAAAAGAAATCAGAGAGGTCAGCTCAAGTTTCGAAACCTTTCAGGAGCACCTGTAAAGATCATTTATGAAGATTAAAAGAAAGAATTTCTCTTTAAGGAAAAACAAGGAAGACAATCAGACAGACACTAGTGCTAGTACTGGCTTGTACCCTTCAGCAGCAGCAAAGAAAACAACCAGCATGAGTAAAACTGCTTCATTTCCTGTATCATTCAATGGGAACAGGGTGAAGTTGAATGTGAACATGGCCACTGTCCAAAAGCCAGCAAGGTCAACAGGCCGTGTCCTTAGCTGGGGTACAGTGACACAGTTAAGCTGGCCTCAGTGGAGCTCCACTGGTTTACACACATTAGGGATTTGGCCCTTCAACAACATCATTGTGCTTGGATCAGGACCAGAAGAGAATCTATTTGTACGACACATAACACACAAATTCTATTTTGCAGCTACTTTTCTAGTATCGCATTTATTATAGTCATTCTGAGGCTAGTGAAGAGCTGAGGAAGACATACTCTTGAGTACTGTTAATATGGGACAGCATTGCCGTTAGCTGTTAGTGAAGGATTTTGGATAGCAAACAGATTGTTGTAGAAATGTCACTTTTTTTTGCATTATTTATATGCCAAGTAAGTTTGAATAACAGGACAGTGATTTAGAGGGGAAAAAAGGCTTTGGAGTTGCTCCATCGCATTTTTGCACACACCAAATATTACTGCCAAATACTCCCTCTTCTTTCACAGCATTAATAACACCCCTAAATCCCTAGAAATGTCTGATACAAACAACATTTCTGAGTATTACGACCAATGTAAAATAGATTACATTCAATATTAAGTCTGGGAAATCCATTCAGTTCACCGAAGATGACTGATTGCAGCAGCCATGGCTGTTATAAACAAAGTACAGCTACAGAAATACTTTGTAAGTGATTTTACGTGCTTCAGTCTGTTGCTAGCTCACCATTCGCAGCACCTTGCAGGATGGGATCTGTTACTGCATTGTTTATTTACAACTTACATGCTACGCTAAGTCTGGTGACAAAAGTACAAAACAGCAGGAGGTGAGAATTATTAATTTGATGGCTGCAGATTTCAAAGATCAGGCCTATGCCGAGCATGCACCATAATCCCAAGCAGCAACTAATTTAGCTGCACTGCTGTAAACCGTAGGAGTATACAAGATTACACATGTTAAATTGGTGCAGGAAGGTTTTGGCTGGTAGAATATACAAGCACAAAGTCTTTTCAAAGCAATAACAGACAAAATCTGAGTCCACTGGGGATAGATTAGTCCTTCTCATGCCTTTTTTTTTTTCTCTTTTATTGTGTTCAGCTGTATAAAATCATCATTTTGCAAACAGGGAGTTTTGACAGCAACAAGTCTGTAATTGAACGGCGTTACTCAGATTTTGAGAAACTGCACAGAAATCTGCTGGAGGAGTTTAGTGAAGAAATGGAAGATGTGACCTTTCCCAAAAAAACTCTAACAGGGAATTTCACAGAAGAAATAATCAATGAGAGAAAGTTAGCCTTCAAGGACTACCTGAGACTCCTATATTCTATGAAATATATCCAAAGATCAAAAAAATTTATTGACTTTTTAACAAGGCCCGAACTTCAGGAAGCATATGGTTGCCTGCGGGGTGGCCAGTACACCAAAGCTCTGGAAATCCTTTTAGAAGTCATTGGTCTGCAGGAAAGGCTGACAAGAGGCAACCCTCTCTCAATTGTCCCTACTCTCTGTGCTATCGTGGTGTGCCACAAGGACCTGGAAAACCTAGCGAGTGCTTTTGAATATGGAGAAAAAGCTCTTTCACGCCTCCATGTGCATACCAGCCACAGGTATTATATTCCATTGTTAGAAACAATGATCACTTTGGCATATGAACTTGGCAAGGATTTTCTGTCTTTGCAAGAAAAACTGGAAGAATGGAAGGCAAAAAAAGATCCCATACGAGTTTTTACCCTGAAAGAACTTGCAGTTCGGGAGTATGTACAATGAACACAAGAAACAATTTCATTAAAGAGCAAAGCTGTCAGCAACTTTTCCCAAACACAAACTCTTGAAGGAGTAAGAACTGGAAATTAACTGTTCGGCTAACATAAATTTATATTAATAGAAAAAAGTTAAATATCTCCCATGTGCAAAAGGGACATTAACATTTATGTTGGAAAATATTATATTTACTCTACCATATGAGGAGCACCTAAGCTTATTAAAGTTTTTGGAAAGACATTTGCAACAAAAAATTTCATTTACGATTTGCTTATTTTGAACATAGCCTATTTTGTGTGAAAAGCCAGAGTAGGAAAATAGAATGAATTAAGCACATAAGAATCTGCAGAATCAGAGGAATTGCTTGCTCATATGGAAATTACTTGCTTTCAAGAAATATCTTCTCAGTCATTGCAATCTAAAGGATGCATCTTCAGACACTGAATGTAGTTTTTTACTCACCCAGCTGAAGCCTGGTCAAACAGCACTTTACCATTCCTGAGAATGATGGGATTGGTCCTGTTCCCACTGAAGTCAACTGCTGTGGGCAGGAGGACCTGGGAAGAAGGTTTCCAATCAACTTTGGTAGGAGCAAAATATACAACCAATGATCATTCCATCAGAGATGAAGGAATATACTTTATTTCCCTTTTGTAGCTGATAGAGTTTTATGACTTGCATTGAAGGCACATTCTTGTTTGGGGTGATCTTTCAAGTACAGCTCTGAAAGGGTAGAAAATTCATACCACGTGGACTATATACATAATGGAAAGGAACCACAGAAGGGTGCTGTTGGGGAGAACATCTGGCTAATATAATGCTTGCATTTAATTCTGATTAACAAGCTGTGAGACACATGGTTAACAGACAGTCTGTGTTAAGCATATGCTTCCCTGTTGCCTTTGAGAGATTTATGTAGATTGGGTGTGGCCTTACTTTTACAGCCTGGTACACCATGCAAATACCATCTTGGTGGCATTGCGATATTATAGCTAATCCTGTATATCTGTATACTTGTACTCCACGTGCAGATACTACGTGCGCCACAATGGCACTGTCTATAAATAAGGAATAACTGTATTAACTTACCTCCCAGACACATAAAAGAATCAGCTAATTGAAAGTGCGCTGAACCTGAAAAACACTGCTGTGCATTCTTACCAGAAGGATGGCTTGGAAAAAATACAGATTAATAGGAGTGTCTAGGGTGTAAAGTTAGTATTTTAAATAGCTATTAACAGCTAGGCATTAAAATGTGTGGATTATTTGTTATTTGACAATTATTACTTTTCCTAGTTATACCAGAAGTCAGAGAATTAAGAGTAATTAATTAAGAAATTTAAGAACTAATCTTCCCACAACATATCATATTGCAGGACAGTTAAAATGGATCAAAGGTAGCACCTCCTTAGAGGATCATTTCTGAATCAGTAACAAAGTGGCAAAGAAAAAAGCATGTCTGGGGTCTGCATCACACTCAGGTGACCTGAAGTTAAGGCAGAAAGGAAGCACAGCCATCATGCTGCTCTATCTCCACAGCAGTTTGTGGTGAAAGACCGAAAGAATAGGGAAAAATAATTTCCCCCCTTTTCCTCCCTCCTGTCATTGTGTGCACAGCTGCCTTGGATTCTCCTCAGGTTCCTGTGGGACTGTGCATGAGTAGCTAATTGTGTCCACAGACCTCACCTTACAGCAGACTACGAGATTAGAAGGTCCGTAAGTAGATGCTGTCTAGCAAGGACAAGCGTCAGGAAAGCAGCACATCAGCAAGATCTATCTTAACCTTTACTGTGGTACTGCTGTAACTGTCCATCTCTGAAGGATTAACTGATCCAAAGCTAACCAATTTTTGTTGGCTCTTTATGAATATGAGGAGGTGCAATTTGGCTAAAGAAAAATTTGCATAATTCAAAAGGCACTAAAATAAACAGTGCCAAAACCTCCCACTGTTTTGTTGGTGTAAGCCAAATTCCTTCTGAGAATGCTTTTCTATATAATGTGCTAGCACAGTTTTGTCAACAAAATGGTCCTAGAATTGGTCACTTTGTCCCTATCCACCAGAAAGCAAAGGTCAGTCTCCTTGTGTTATGGGGGAAAATGTACTAAATAAATACAGAAATGGTGTGAAGAAAGAACAATGTGTCTGTTGGATAATTCCCACACACTGAACTTCTTTGATGGAGAGCCTTTTCAGTGGGGTATCTGTGGCAATTAGACATCCACAACATCTTCAGAGCTACCCAGGAAGAACAAATCTGCCTCACTCAAAGGGCTGATTTCAACTTCAGCTGCACTGAGACTTCCAATCAAGCCACTTCATGTATGAATCCACAGAGCCTACAGCATGTGTCATCAAAGGGTCAAGTGTAGCTTTCATAAAATCAATTTTTGACTTCATTACTATTAGAATACAACAAAATTACACCACCACCACCATCCCCCCCCAAAAAAAATTCAACCTCCCCCAAGCAAATCAGGGATGTATTCCCTTCCTACAAATGCAGAGCCTGTGACCTTTCAATTGATTAATCTCTTCAGAGATGACACTGAAAATCTTTGGACAGCAAAAGCTAGCACAGTTATGGCAATGAATGGGGACCTACGGGGCCTGGATTTTAACTGGAGCTCTGCCACAGACTTGGTCTGAACTTTGCACAAGCAACTTAACCTCTGTGCCCCTATTTCCTCACCCAGTACTTCCCCAGTAAAGTTTCCTCATTCAGGTTTGCAGTACTCACTGAACAGAAAAGCTGTGAAACTTGACCAAGTTAACTCCAACATTTAACTCAGAAATGTGCACTGGGATGGAGGCAATTTTGGTTTATACAAGCCTGTTTAATTTCTTGAAGACACCTTGAAATGGAACTTAGAGGCAGTAAGTTGCCAAACCTGTGTTCCTATTGTTGATCGCATAGTTTCTTACTAATGCAGACTTATTTTAGAATCAGGCGTTACTTTCCTTGTACACGAGAGAAGTTACAAAATTAATCTATTTATTGCACTGGACTGTAGTGAGACCATGCTGGCTCATCAGCTCCATAGGCAATCGGCCAGTTCTGATTTCTTAGGTGTGTACTCTCAGAGACTGGTTGGACCTGCCAAAAGAGTTTTGCTTTCATTTATTCACATTTCAAGTCAACTTCTGCATATTCTTTTTCACTTGATTTTTACAGCAAAGAGAGTACTCAACTGTTGTATGTTACTAAACTAAAAGATAATGGCATTCCTGCTCCCATTCTATCTTTCACATGGAATGATGGCCTGTGAGGACCAAGTTCCCTCTGCCTCTACATGCAACTTTATCTTCCACAGTTGAAAACATGTAGCCAGGTAGGGCAGATTTCCCACAGGGAGTCAGAGAAGATCAGTCTTTTTCCCTATTAACACTGCCCAGTGCAAGGATACAGTAGTGGCTGCAGAGCCCCCATTCATGAATTGAATCTGCTTTTTCATAAGATGTATAAAAATTAAATGGGTGCTATCCACCTGCCACTGCATCTTGGTTTTCCTCTGAATAATGTTTTAAGAATGGCTCAAAAAGAAAATAGCTAATTTTCATCCATATCTACCTGTCTTGCTTACCTATTGCACTTCCTTAACTCTTGTTAAGAAGCCAATGGAGAAACAATTACTAAAATCCTTGTGCACTCTCCATGGGGACTGCACGCTGCCCCCAGTACACATCCCCCCTCCCCAGGTGCCAGGCCAGCAAAAGGAAATAGCACTGCATCAGTGAAGCTATTCTCGAAGAAGAAATCTCTGGCACTACCACATATGCAAAAATGGAATTTAAATTAAGTAAGCAGGTTCCTGCTTACTGCATCTGCTTCCAGACAGCCATTTCACTTCCACTCTTCATTATTGTACAGTATTTGAGTGATAAAAGCCTGTTTTATAAATAAATCCTTTTCATCCCTTTCCTGTCTCCCAAACCAATGTGTGCCTTTTACAAAAAAATTTCTTTGGTTTAATAAAATAAATGGAAATGAGCAGTTGCTGACGTTTGTCCTGTTTGCATTATTAACATTCATCAGCCATTCTCTGTACCTGGAAGGCAGCTGGAGTCAACAGACAGAATGTCTGGAGACCCAAACTCTGCTCTTGGCAACATCACAAGCCCACTGAATGACCTTGATAAAGTCTAATCAAATCTCAGATTTCTTTTGAATACCAATTTTGCTTTGTCCTCTTCTAGAAAGCTGTGTTTTACTTATATTTTATCAGCACATTCCAATGTATCATTTCCCCATTTTACAGCTGGGGGAATTGTGGTACAAATAAGAGAAGTAATTTTTCCCAAAGTCTAATACAGTGGTCTGGAGACCATACTAACTAACTGGAGAAATAGTTAAGCACAACTGGCATCACAGCTTTGTAAAACAGAGACATGTCATGGATGCATGTTCTTAGGTTCATCTTGCATGGACAACCACAACACAGCTTAATTTTTGTCTGATATCATACATCTGAGACAATTACATGTGATGTCTATGGAAGAGAAAACAGTTGAGTAAGTCTAACCAATTAATATATTTGAAGAAACTAATAAGTGGTTGAATAGGGAAAATATTTTAACTTTTAACCACTACTTTATAAAAATAACAAAGTAGAAAGGCTTGTGTAAGAGATTTTTAGAATATATTTTAAAAAATCTCCAGACTTCAATATAATTTTCCACATGAAGGAGCAGAAAAATATTTTAAAATACAATTTTTTTGTTTTAATAATTTCTTAGTAGTCCAGTACTTCTTTCCACTGCTCTTGTCTAAACAAGAAGAATCACTAAATCACTACAGAGTACTGTGTAGGTTAGAAATCTGTTATTATCCATTTTTCTCAACAGCACACAATGCATCAGAGCTTTTCAGTGTGATCTTACTCTTCACATTGTCACTGACACCTCTGTATACATACAACAGGTAACAATCCAAGCATACATTCACATGTTATTTTTTTTACAGAAAAAAGGTCAAAAAAAGAAAATACTGTCCAACAAACATCTGCCTAACATGTCTAACTAACCACAGGCTGCATATATCCAAGCTAGAAGAAAATTTAAATAAAATCTGGGCAGATCATCTCCAAGAGTCCACAGAGAGTTGTATTACGATCTATTGAGCTTTGCCCCATTTCCATATCAATTATTATATCATTTGGGGCATTAAGTAGATAATACTGTTTACACAACTTTCTAAAATAACTAAAGAAGCCCATGAGGATGCCTAGTTACTTATGAAACATATGCAGACAAGATGCTCTCTGTGCAATGCAGCATCTTGTTTACAGGGAATCCTGTGATCTTTATCACATACTTGTTATTAACTCCTGTTATCTGCTGCATCACTGGAGGATAATATTTGCTTTCCTGAATCTTAATAAGGCTAAATACATTTATTGAATTCAACAGATTTGCAACAAGCAGCATGGGAGTCGAGTTCAGGACACAATATGAAATCTAGGTTTTGTGGCTCAGACGGCAGCTGAGCAAATCAAATCAAGAATGTTTATTTTCTGATTAGATCAAAGGCAGGAGCAAGACGTGTTGAAAAACTAAACACAGTTTTAATGGTGTAAAATACTGAATGTCAATTCCCATCTGGATGAGGTGAGAACCCCAAAGAACTAACTTATTTACATTAAGATCACATTACAGCATAAGTTCATCACACTTTGTGAATATATATTTGCTCTGTGTACAGATACACAAAACACTAATTTTCATGTCAGACCAGTGAGAGTTGAGAGCAACTCCACTGAAATAAATTAAGTTATAATGTAATTGAGAGCAGAATAGGGTCTGCTGTCCATACGAATGTGCACAGTCTCTATACATGATGGATGGGTGGATGGACAGATAGATTGACGAGCTGATAGAGCAAACAAATTTGCATGTTTTGATGCTTAATAAATGTTTCCCAAGTGTTTTAAGAAATTAAGATCAAAACTACTTTTACAAGTACCACATGCTTACATATACAAACACAGTTTTAAACATACTACCTTCTTTTATTAGAAATAGGAATACATCTCTAAGTCTGTGATCAAGTAAGAAAAATACCGAAGAGGAATAGACTCAATGGACTTGCATATACTAATCTCTCTAAACAAGTGACATTTAAATATTGTTTCATTCCGGACAGCGCTAGAGTAGCCTCTAACTGTGATAACCGTAAGTAAATCTTAGAGAATTTTACTGAAAATACAGAATTTAAATTCTAATCTTTTTCTTCATTATTAGCATTTCTAAAAGATTTGCCTCCACCCTGGCAACTGGCCGCAGTGCCACTAGATGGAGCTGCAGCATTTGCAGGAGCTCGGGACCCCCGCAGCAGAAGTGAATGGAAAATAAACTTTTTTCTTTAACGACTTGATTTTTTTTTTTTTTTTAATCTACTCTAAAGTCTAACATTTAAATTTTAATATGATTAAACTAAATATATATATATATATCTATATCTCAATTCCATTGTGAGTTCAGACTGTAGCGCCTAGCTTTCCAGCTGTCCTTCAGGACAATTTAACATACCCCTTTATCAGCCAGCTCTGAGCTGGCTAGAAAGCTGAAAGAGAAAATGCTCTTGCAGGCTTTTAGACCTGGTGAGTTCAAAGCCAGAGTCACTGCAGCATCTCAGTTCCTACAGTACCTTTTCCTTCTGATCAAAAGGAACCAAGTAAAACTCACGACTCTTAAAAGAACTATCAAATAATGGGGGGAGGGAAGTAAAAATAAATGGACCCATAATGCCTTCTGAATGGAGCCAGGGAAAGTTCATTGACTCCATTTTAAATAGCCGCACTCCCAAGTGTGAAAACGAGAACTGATCCTGTTTTGAGTCCAACTACTATAAAATATGTTAAAGCTCCAATAATTTAATTATATAAAGGTATAAATACACCACAAACACTATATGTACATGTTTGATTTTGACCTTTGTCCCCATGTTGATAACATGGAAGGGGAAGACATGATGTCTAAACCTGGACTACAGTTGCCAGTCATCTCCTTCCTCGGTGCTTTAAGCAGCAGAACAGAAATCTTTTTGGAGATAGCCCCTTAAAAACATGGCAGATCTGGCTGGCATAGGCCTACAGCTCCCCGAGTTGTTCTAGCAATTTTTATCAAGTTGCTGGGATGGCCTGGATTTGGAGGCTGGCTTCTCCCCACACTGAGTGCCAGCTGCAGACCAGAGTTTGAAAGCAGCCTCCCCATGCATCAAGATTTTTTTTTTTCCAAAAGGTTTCTGCAAAAACTGCTAGCTTATAAAAGTGCTTAGGGAACAGCATGAGGGAACTGGGCAGTCCAGCAACAGCAAAAAGCAGGAAGACTATGCCAAAGACTTTGAAAGGATACTCTCAAGAGGTGAAATCTTTGGAGGGGGTCTCCCTCCCTCCTATTCAGTTTCTTCCAGAAATCCTGGAAGGAAAAGAAAAAGAAGAGAGACAGAAAGAAAGAAGAGAGAGGTACAGTCTCAGAAGATGAGACGTGTATTTGGTTGTTTCTGTCACTGTACCTCACCTCCAGGAACAGCAGCTTAAATGTGTGCTGAGTTAGCAGGGGGGGACTTCCATGGACTCAGTAATAATATACAGTGCTTTCGTAGTGCTTCACATGTTCAGAGCATTTTATAAATACCAGGCCAGATTAATCCAGGCTTTAAATCTGCATAAACCTTGGCAGAGGGTTCTGGTGCCCGTGAGATTACGAAGTCTGCCATGAAACTAAACTGTGACGATCAAAAAAGGAGACACAAAAAAGGCACAGACAGAAGAAAAGTTTACTATTTGTGAATCATGAAGAGAGAAGAGAAATCTGGGAAGAAGAAAACAAATGGTTGGTCAGTTGCATAACAGATGGCTGCATTTTTAGGGCTGATGTTGGGAAACTTTGGGAGAGGAAGGGCATAAATTTCCGTTCATTTCATCTCTGGAGAACAGAGTCATGCAGATTTTTAAGGTAAAAACAGTAACTCAGAGACTGACAAGAAGAACTTGTTTTGGTTTACGCATTTATATTTTTCTTATCCTGAGGAGATAGCAGTGAGGATACTTGATTGCAAGGAAACATAAACAATGGTATAAATCATATAGTCTTCACAAGCAGCAGTAAACCCAACTAACTTATTCCCTGATTATTATGCTCCATGTTCATCTGCCTGGTCCACATAGCAACTGTAAGAGGCTTGATTTGTACTGCATCAAAATGTATTTCCAACGTACTTACATTTTGAATGTATTTAAAATTATGATTTGTCCTGCTGTGCAGTAGCTTAATGATAACTGACCTAATTTGCCATATAAATCTCTTGTATAGGAAAGGAATTCATTTCCCTTTGGAAAGGCAGAGCACTCTGAAATAGCCTTTGTTTGCTTCTGCTACCCCAAGTCCCTTCAATACCTAAGTTAAGAGATAGAGCGTGAAGGCAGCACGAGTGAGATGCTTTATCTGATCTCAGCACGTTTTCTTTATTTCTGCCACACTGTAGCATGCCACTGGTGCTTGCAGTAGAGAGGATGAGGGAGCAGTAAACACAATAAACAGCAACAAGTGGAATGCTGAGACAAAGAACAGTCAGAGGAAGCACAGGGCAAAACTGGGCGGATTATTTGTGTGTCAGTCCAGAGGTTCAGTCTTTCCACTGGACATATTTGCAGCTGCTGTTTTGCATCTGTTTCACAATGTCACTATGTAGCTCTACAGACCTCTCTGCTCCTTCTTCCTGTCCAATTCTCTCTGCCTCAGACGTTGCAAGTATATTTGGAGCAAAAGAGATTGATTTACAAGCTATGGAAAGGTCTCTAAATCAGAAACAATGTACTTGAGAGACTATCTTTCACCTCACTGTTGCCACATTTGACAACTGATTTGCCACAGCATAAAGGACTGGCTGCAGCGGGACAGGGTCCAGAGGTGCCCTTACCTTCCTAATTGACCTACACTGTTGGTCTTTCCTCAGGTCCAAATGTGATTTATTCACCGAACACGGTAGCCTGAATGTATACCCTATCCACACTTTGTCTTCCTATTTTGCTAAAGTTCATATAGCTTTAGAGATCTAAAAAGCTCAGCCTAAGGTAAAGTTTTCAGACATAGATGCTTCCTGCCATACTGCAGTACACCTCAGCTGCACCCTCTATTAGGTTTGCACCTACAGTCTGGGGCCATGAAGTGTTAGAAGGCACATCTCCAAGAAAATGCAACTTGCTTAATTTATTAACTATGGATACAAGAACTTTTGTCTCCTTGTACAGCTGTATTTAAAAATCTGACTTTGCTCTACAGATTTTTTTTTTCATTGTTCTTCATAACAAATGCCAGACTTCAAATACTGTCTTTCCGAGCCATGTGGCTATAAAATGTCTCTTCCTTTTATTCGCTGTCATTTAAGGCTTTCCTGCCTGTTGCAGATGACCCTGAAGCATCTGCACTGGTGTCACAGTTGCCATGATTTCAGGTCACCATTGGTGCCCTTTGTCTCAGTGCTCTGGATACAGCAGGGATAAGCCATGGAGGTGGACTTCTACCAGGCTGATTACCACCTTTGGTGAAGGCAGAGCTGTTAAAAAGCACACATGACCATTATTAGTAAGAGCACTGAACTATGTTCAGTTCCGTGCTTGCTAGTTCAGACCATCATCACCTGTCTCAGGCAGCAATCTCTCTTTTAATTTTCTCAACAGGTTTGATGCATCTTCAGGCCCTATAGTTCTCTTCCATGAAGGAGCAGTGATGGTGACCAAATTACTGCCTTAAATAAATACTTTATTTATTTAAAAGAAAAGGATCAAAAGAAGGTCTTACGACAATGAAAGAGATCATATGCTAGTCTGAGTTTCATTAAAATCTCTAGGTCTAGGAAAAGATGTAACTCTTAGCCTCCTTCCTCAGCATGTCACCCTGGATCAGCCTGTCCCTCCTGACAACTTCTGGCAACAATCTTCTTTTTTAATCCTGAGAAACCAAGTTTGCTTTATCTCCCAGCCCCTTGCTCTGGCAAAAAGATTTGTATCATTTTGGATCCATGATTCACATCCCTCAGAGCTATTTGTTTATTCCTTCCACTGTCTTCCTCGTGGATGACTCTGGCCATGTATCACAAAGAATTGTGTGGCTTTTCCATTTCTTATCAGAAGCAGCAAATGTTAGAACAATGTGTACATAAAGGGAGATCTGATAACCCACCTATGTATTGCTTCACCTGCCACCTCCAGGTCATTTACAGCATTCATGCAATTCATTCTGGTCAGCATTGTTAGAGCAGTGCATTGTACTACGTGGAGAATCACACTCCAAGCCTGTTATAAAGAAATACACTGGATTAGGTCCTCTGTTACTGTGGTATAAAAGGGAAGAACTTGCCCCTCTGCCTGTTTTAACTTTGAACTGAGTGCATACATTTCTACCTTCTCTTTACAGGTTTTTTTTTAAATGAATCTTTTAGGAATTTGTATGTAGTTCAGAGCTAATTTTAGCTTGATCAGAAAGTGCTCTGGGGATGCTTGCATAAAAGGTGCTATAGAAATGTACTACATTGCATCGTATCCAAATCAAATTCAACATAGTTAAAAATTAGCTATGGTAGTAAAAAATGCTGCAGGGACAAGGCTGGCACAGAGTCTATGCTGGAAGAAAATGCCGAAATAGTTGTGGTCTCTGTATTTTCACAGGTTAAGACAAGGGCAATTCAAATCTGATGCTTCAAGATACAAGCTGATCACACGCAGAAACTGAGAAGGGATTTATAACCGGTGGATAACTGAGCTGCAGCCATACAGAAAAACAGTAGTGGATCCAGACTACGTAATGCTCAATAGCTGTGGGTAGGAGGGTATATTCACTTCTCTTTTTCTCCCTGCCCTGTTAGTAGTAATGCAAGGCACACAACGAGGGCATCACGCTAGGTGAATCAATACCCAGAACCACTGAGAAAAACCTTATTTTTCCATAGAATGAAGAAGCAGTGGCACTCTGAGGTCAGAGTTAGGCAGTCAGGTATACATGGATAATTGCAAGCATTGCAGTTCCTATATGCAGTCTTCACAAACATACATTGATTCACCACAGAATACCTCCAAAAGAAAAGGAATTCTTAAGATTTCTTAACATTCTCCCATGAGAGCAAGTTTCTTTTTCAATCCATTGTGCCACCGTAACAACCTTATTTTTATTTTCAAGAATTTTCATTGAATCACAGAATTCCTTTCTGACACAGCTCACCTTTTAGAGATATTTTTCAATTGATCTAATCCATCTATTCTACCGAAGAACTGCTGGTTTGTTGTTTTTTTTTTTTTTTTAAAAAAAAAAACCCCAAACCTAAAGATGCATGTAAAATGTAGCATCATTAACAATTCTTTAATATATACAAGCAAATCTGGCAACTTTAAATCATGTTACTTCTTTGAAACATGCCACAGACTGTCTTTTCCGCTTTATACTTAGTGAATCTTCATAGGGTTTTTAATACTCTTTCTACTTTTGCCATGATCAAAGGAATTGCTCTCCGTTTGCTTGTTCCTCTGATAAGTGATAAAAGATGTCAGTGAGACTAATGAGAACTGCCTCCAGCTTCCTTCATAAAGCCCTGTAGAAAAGAAATCACAATGCATCGTCAAACCTGCTAGTCTTTTAGGAAATAAAGTGTGGAAAAATACAAGGCACAAAGACAAACAGGGGGATGGGAGTGGGGGTGGAGGGGGGGAAAAAGCTTTTACAAAAGAAACAAAACAGGATATTGGATGAGTAAGTAGAAATATTACTCGCATCAATAATCTGTATTGGGGTGAATCCTGAAACAACTGCATATGCAAATGTAGAGCTTCATTTCTTTGTGCAATAGTATTTGCTTTTTCCCACACACACCCCACATTTGCTGAAAAGGTAACATACAGCTTCCTCCCCACCCCATGATACAGTAGTGTTCAAAATCAGAATCCAGATCCAGATTAGGCTTTTTATCCTTCAGTGCTGAATGATAGTTTACATTAAATTTTTCAGGAGCTGCCAGAGCAAAACTCTCTTCAGTTTCTAAGTGAATTTTGCCCCCTAGTGCAAAGGCCCTCATTCCAGCGAGGACTGAAGGCCGTTAGCACATACTCAGGCCCTAACACCATGCATATGTTCCCATCTACTCACACTGAAAAACAAGTGGAGTAAAGCCCATGGATCAAATGAATTGTCTGTGCATTGAGACCAGTCTCTAATAAGTGGCAAGATTTTAATTCGGGCTGTGAAGAGCCGCTCAGCCCTCTGAGCAAATTCCTCCTCTAATTCCTGTTTCTCATAACGCTTCTGCAGATTTGCTGACCAATCTCTCATCCACAGGGGCTGCCTGTATCTTTTCTCTAACTCGGATAATGGTCAAATGCCAATAGATAGGTATCTTGCTAAGGTAGGACAGGCAGTCTCAGTTCTTTGAATTAAATAGAAAACAAAGATGAATGCAAATCAAACAGCAGGCTCACTTCCCTCGTAGCCTCCTCCTAACAACAGCACACACACCCCCTTCCACACCTCCTTCTTGGCAGATGTCTAGAGAACGTGCTCTTGTTTTTCAAGATTAACACAGACACGCCAAAAGGCAGTAGCACTGTGATTTTTCCGGTGAATAATCTGTGCTATCACATGTGCTTGGTTGGTTGCGCTGTAAACCCTGATGAGCTAGACCTGTGGGCTTTTTAACAAGTTATATGAAGGCTTACAACAGAACAGCCCAACAGAGAATCATGACCTTTAAGTCAGCAGGCAAAAAAAAATTTGATTTATTTTTGTCTTGTTTTGCATTGATGCTTCTCAGTTATTTTCCTAAAAAGAAACTGATTATCTTGGGCTAGTAACTTTTAAAATATGTTGATTTATGACTAAGTATAGCCCTTTTATTATGTCTGCACACATTTATTAAAGCATCTATAGAAAGTAATAATCTACAGAAATGTGGATTATAAATCAATATTTATAAATACAAATTAATCCAAGTGTTCTCAAGGGGAAAATGTAAAGTTATCAATATATATTTTGCTTGTCAAACAAATCATTTTAATCAACAAAGGAAGGCTTATTAAAGTGACTTGCAATGGTTGTTTCTGACTATCATGTCATTTAAGATTTTAAAACTAGTAGTTCTCATCCTATACTTCATTTTCACCATAGATAGTAGAGGAAAATAAGCATCCTACTTTTTCAGAGAATCAGTGCCGAGTGCCAGATACAGCAAAATGGATATATTTAATTCCAAGGAAAAATTTAGTTATTTCTCTAAAAAGATAGCAATATTAAAAGAGTATACAGTGAAAACAAATATATCAATTTTCTTCGTGTTGATTGTAATCACTGGATGAAATTAAGTGAGTAAATGGAACACAGAAGAACTATTTTCACTGCTAACAAGTAGCAACTCACTGGTCTGATGTGAAAATCTTATTAGCAACACGTTTGGGGATTTTTTTCTTTATACTTTTAATGATTTAATACATCAGAATAAATTGGACTTAACATAGGTTTAAAACTTAATTTTAAATAGTTTTACTTGAGAAAGATTTTTTAAAATTTAAATTAAAAATCCAATTTATTTCTTAAATCATTGATTTTTATTCATCCCGCTGTTCCTCTTCATTAAGGGAAGAATGACTCTGATGCCTCAACAGATCAGAAACTCTGATCTTTCTCCTGGGGCTCTGTTTCCCCTTTATACCAATATTAAATATGAAAGGTCTATGGAATCTTAAATAAAAAAAGAAATGTGTTTCTAGGCTGGATAGAGGAGGGATTAAGCCAGGGAAGTAGCCTAGGGGGGAGTCGAGCTACATAAACAGACAGACACCCTGAGGCAGCTTCTATTGCCATTAGCTTCACTGGGCTGAACTAGCAATTAGTGCCAGCCCTGAATCGGGTCCATACCGCCAAAGTCACAATCACACATACACTTCGGGCTCTCTTCTTCTTCTAAAATAGTACGTTTGTAATAACCAAAGTACAATTACAGTGTTAACCACCAAAAACCAACCGAAGTTGCTTTTGATTTTGATTCTGTCTGGATTACTGTTATCTTGTGAGAAAGTCAGAGAGCACTAATTAGCATGGGAATAAGCTGATGTTTGAATCCAATTTCCTTCAGGATCATATTCTCTGGAAGAATCATTGGCTGGGGAAGATACAGAGCGTTGCGCTCATTATTTAAAGCTCACAAATGCTATCCTTGCAGCTTTCCCTCGTGCAAAAAAAACACCTGCAGAGAAACAGGGCCTCTTGTATTCAAAACAATACCTCTTTTAAAGGTTTTTTTCATGTCAATTTCATGCATTTTACTAAAGAAACAGTATGGTCTCCAGAATAGCAGGACACGTTTTTGGCCTAGTTTTACAGATCTGGAAGAATTGGAAAGGGCATTTAGCAGCCACTTGCCGGTAGAGCTTGAAACTCACAAAAGAATTTCAGCAAAGGAAAGCCGATTATAACATCGTCCTGCTCCGGAACAGAATTACTTCTCAGAGATTCCACAGGTGTCTGCCTGTACAATTAGTGATAACTTTAAGGTTTGTAGCCTCAAAAGATTGAAACTGGAAGCTCTAAACTGTTGGGGGAAAAAAAAAAAAAAAAAAAAAAAAAAAAAGGGCTGCTCTTCAATCTTTATGACTGTGAAAAAAAATACTGATGCTGTTTTAGGGCCACCTCAGGAAGACACAAGTTTTCACTTGGTATTTAGCTCTGTTTTATTTGTCAAAACTTTCCAGGGCATATCAAGAGAGCCCTGACACTGTTTGATGAAAATGTATGGGTAATTTCCATACCTACACAGCAAAACTGACTGTCAGAGATACATCAGGGAGAAAAGAGAATCTGCAAATTAAGAAAGGAAAAGGCGGCAAGAACAGTGTTCTTCAGAGAATGAAGAAAGGAGGCTACCGAAGTGTCTAGCTAGGCATGTTAACCCTGTCCAGCACTCAGACAGCTAAGTGTTTTTTGATATCCACAGGTTAGTATGCCTGACTTCCAGCCCCTCCACACCTCTCCAATTCTGCTAGCTACGGGCTCCAGTACTCAGAAGTACACAATTAAAAAAAAAAAAAAAAAAAATCATTTCTGCAAAAAGAAGGAACCAACCATTTAATATATGTTAGCTGAGATAGCTGCTTTGTTCTGCACAGGCTAAACTACAGCCTGCATTTTGATACTCCAGTTCCCATCCATCAGCACCCTCTTTCCCAAGTCAGCAGGTGCCCACAAAAGCCCCTCTATCACTCCCCCTCCTCAGCTGGGCAGGGAAGAGAAAAATCTAATGAAAGGCTCAGGGGCTGATAGTAAGAAACAAAACCTAAATCTTAAAACACCTTCCCCCCACCCCTCCCTTCTTCCCAGGCTTAACTTCACTCCTCTCCTCACTCTGAGAGACTCAGGGGGACAGGGGATGGGGGTTGCAGTCAGTTCATCACCTGTTGTTTCTGCTGCTCCTTCCTCCTCAGGGGAAGGGCTCCTCACACTCTTCCCCTGCTCCAGTGTGGGAAAC